>NW_025534296.1:0-227747 GCF_020615455.1 Coregonus clupeaformis
TGATGAATAATTACCACTGCTTTGTTGTGTTTGGTAATGACGTTGGTGGAGGAAGATTGCGATGGAGAAGAATACAGATATTGCTAGGTAAGTTACATCCGCTTTTCAACACCAAACCAGTATTTTTAACTTTACATAATTTTAGACAGCTTCTCCTCGCCCTTCCTCCTCCCCCTCGCCCCCCCCCTTCCTCTCTTCGCCCTTCCGATGTCAAGGTATAGCTTTAAGTTACGAAGTTCATGCGGAACCTCTTTGCAGCATTCCGCATCAGCCAGCTAAATTAGCTGTGTTCAGATGGTTGACAGTAATAACTGTTACATATACCCATGGAATATGCGTTTGATATTTTTGTGAATGGCTTGCTGTTTCATATGGCTAGTACAGGTAACGTTAATTTAGTTAATCAGTTCAAGCTTGAAGGACAACGACTGCTTGGCATGAATGAGATTGCTATTGGGCATGTGTTAGCTAGTTGCAAATCAGTATCGGTAACTGTTTTCTTTGTGTTGCAATATTTTCTAGAATGAAGTGTAGAATGGAAATAGTAAAATAACGTATTAACAACAAAACATTTATACAGATAGTATTGTTAGCTAACGCTATTGTATAGCTTCCTAGGCTTCCTTACACTAACGCACAGTTTTTTATAAAGCTATATATAACGTAATGTTAGCATGCTTGATAGTTAGCCAGCTAATGTTGTTATAAAACCATAACTTAGATCACTGATTTGCATGACGGGTTTGTTTAATATTGCTTAACCATTTTAATGGTTAGCTACTGTTCGAACTAAATGTGGCTAATGAGCTAGCTAACTTTGACACATAGCTATTATTTGCAGCTAATGGGACAATGTGCCTCTAAACTTGAACTAGCTTCACACCCATTTGCTGCAGAAAATGGCAGCTTAACGTTACATTCAACCAGCACAACTTTGTCTACTTCAGCCTTTGTAATTGCAGTGTAACGCCTAAGTAATGCATAGTGCAATGCGTATGGTACTACTGAGATAAATGGAGTAGTTTTAGCTAACGCTAGTTGAACCAGCACTAAAATGATGATTTTGAATATATATTTTTTTGTTAACAGAGGCAAAATGTTGCTGGGTTAGGCTCGGGGAAGAGCAGAAAACTCAAGTTGAGCTGATATCTCATCAGTGTATGAGCCCTCTACTCTACCGGGTTACCACCTTTAATGTGTTTCACTATCTTCCACTTGCTGACTCTCTCTCTCTACTCAGCCTCCAACGAGGTCCACCCTGTCCCTGCTCTGCCCGGCTCTAATTACTCTGCCAGCTGCGCCTGCATTACCCACTAACCTCCCCCAGTATTTGAAGTCCCGTCTTTCAGCTCTCCTTTGTCAGATCGCCATGCAAAGCTTCACACCCGAACCTGTGTGCTCGGGTTGTCACCCTTGTTTTGTGACCCCGACCTGCCTGATTCTTGGATACTTTCTGCCCCAGGAAAACCAGACCTGCTTTACATATATCCTGACTAGAAAATCTGACAGCCTTCTGCCTTGCTACAACTATTGGATTTCCCTTGAACTGTAATGCGGGCTTGTTTCATCCGCCCTGTGTCTGTAGCTCCCCAGGACTTCTGAACACTAACCACCACGCCATGGGACGCATGGCTGCCACTGGGGCAGACAACATTGGAGGGATAACCCCGGAGCCTCTCACTCACCTCCCTACTCCCTTTCCCCTTAAGTTAATAAACTTCTGGTAGTGACGCAATTGGGGTCCTCGTGTCGCCTGTCTGAACCGGGGACAGTACGATTGACATCATGGATCAGCGCACACTTCCCCCGAATGGAAACCGAAGAACCTGAGCAACCCACCCGCCATATGCTAGCGCCCTGGACACACACTGAGAGAGAGCTAGCCGCATGAGCCGGGCGCACTATCACCCTCTGCTTCAGGTGGCCACCAACAGCATCAGCAGTTCCAGCAGCACCAGCAGCAGTCCCAGCAGCAGCAATCAATAACTCGCCAGGATCATCAACCTCACCAACCTTACCCCAGCCAGTCTGCCCACCAGCCCTGCCTCCGAGTTACCTGCCCCGGTCATTTCAGTCGCTGCCCCGGAACCCAAGATGGTAAACCCCGAGCGGTTCAACGCGATTCTACCCAGGTCGGCCATTCCTGACTAGCTGCGACTTCAGTTCTCCTTGCAGCCAAGGACCTTCGCCACGGAGGGGGCTAGGGTCGGGTATCTGCTCACTCACCTGACGGGGCCGAGCTCGACTCTGGGGAACAGCAGAGTTCGAACGTCAAACCCCCGCATGTGCAACCTTCGACCTGTTTGCGAGGAGATGCTGAAGGTGTTTGACCTGGATTCACCAACTGCAGAGGCGTCTCGTGAACTGTTCAGTACCGACAAGGCAGACGTACGTCGCAGACCATTCCATCGACTTCCGAACCCTGGCAAGACGAAGTTCTTGGAACACACCATCATGTAGGACGCGTTCTTCCATAGCTTGGCTGACTATATCAAGGACGCAGTTGGTCTCCCATGAACTGCCTTCCACTCTTGATGAAGCCATCGCACTGACTGTCCGGATCGACAGAAGGATACAGACCCGCGTCGTGAGAGGGGGCGCCAAGGTCCACCAACTACCGGCATTCGGAGAGATCCGACTGGGCTCCTGTCAGCTACTGCCACTCACCCAAGTCAGCTTGATCAGTCTGAGCCTATGGAGATTGGGCGAGCCTCTCTCACTCCTGCAGAGCGCCAGCGCCGCTTCACCTCAAACCTCTGCCTCTTGTGGAGGTGATGGACATCGTGTGGTAACCTGCCCTTTAAAGCCGAAGCTCACCGGGCATAGGGGGAGTCCGGTTGAGCTCAACCGACATCCAGTCCTCCGACCGCAAACCCCTGCTGCAAGACCTCCGCCTCTCTGACTCTACTCACACCCTGGCTGCTCTGGTGGATTCTGGCGCCGAGAGCCAACATAATGGACATCAAGCTGACACGCCAACTGGGACTGGAGAACCTCCGTTTGACACCTCCTATTCCTGCCCGGCACTGGACGGATACTTACTCGGATCGGTCACTCATGTCGGTCTTGATGGGTCTGTCCGAAACCATCAAGAAACTATCCAGTTTCACCTGCTCCCCCTCTCCAGGCCAACCCCCTCATCCTGGTTACCCATGGCTCCGCCCGGCACAACCCTCAGCTCGACTGGGTGACCGGGGTGATCAGGGAGTGGGGAGAGGACTGCCACCGAACCTGCCTGCCTGCCGCCCAGCACACCCCTCGGCCAGTACCTACTAACTCCGCCCCTGACCTCTCCCATGTCCCAGAATGCTACCATGGTCTCAGAGAAGTGTTTAACAAAGCAAGAGCCACATCTCTGCCCCCTCACCGACCGTACGACTGTGCCATCGACCTCCTCCCTGGAACAGCCTCCAAGGGGGCCGTCTTTATTCGTTGTCTGCTCCTGAAAGAAGGTCCATGGAGGACCACATCAATGACTCTCTGTCCACAGGATTGATCCGTTCATCTTCATCTCCCAGGCTGGTGCTGGCTTCTTTCTTTGTGGGGAAGAGGGACGGATCTCTTCGCCCCCTGCATCGACTACAGTTGGGACTCAACGACATCACAGTGAAAACCGTTACCCTCTCCCTCTGCTCACCTCTGCTTTTGAGTTGCTCCAGGGAGCACTGTTTTTACCAAGTTGGATCTCAGGAAACGCTTACCACCTAGTGCGGATCCGGGAGGGGAGATGAATGGAAGACCGCATTCAATACACCAACAGGCCACTACGGTATCTGGTTATGCCTTTTGGCCTCACCAATGCTCCTGCTGTGTTCCAGGCTCTAGTGAATGATGTACTGCGGGACATGTTAAACAAGTTTGTCTTCGTTTACCTGGATGACATCTTAATCTACTCCAGAAACCTGTCTGAACACACCCGCCATGTCCAGCAAGTTCCTTCATCGTCTTCTGGAGAATTCCTCCTACGCCAAGGCAGAGAAGTGTGAGTTTACGTCAAGACAGTGGCTTCCTGGGGTACATAGTGGCAGAGGGAAGTATCCAAATGGATCCTGCCAAAAGTATCAGCAGTCACGTCATGGCCAGTTCCGGAGAACAGAAAGAAGCTGCAACAGTTTCTGGGTTTGCTAACTTCTATAGAAAGTTTATCCGGAACTACAGTACCGTTGCTGCCCTCTCACTGCTCTAACCAGCACCAAGCAACCCTTCACCTGGACCCCAGCAGCCGACAAGGCCTTCAGTACCCTCAAGGTAAGGTTCACCTCCGCTCCCATCCTCCAGATGCCTGACGGGACCGGCAATCATTGTGGAGGTGGACGCCTGGATGTGGGAGTTGGTGCTGTGATTTCTCAGTGGGCTGCGGAGGATAGGAAGCTCCATCCCTGTGCCTTTTTCTCACGTCGGTTGTCCCCTCTGAGTGCAATTACGACATAGGGAACCGAGAGCTGCTGGCTGTGAAGCTTGCCTTGGAGGAGTGGCGTCACTGGCTGGAGGGGTCCACCCATTCCAATTCTGTTTGGACCGATCATAAGAACTTGGAGTACATCCGACGGCCAAACGGTTGAACTCCAGGCAGTCCCGCTGGGCCCTGTTCTTCACCAGGTTTAATTTCACTCTGTCATACCGGCCTGGATCACGCAACACCAAGCCCAGACGCCCTCTCCCGTCAATTCCAGAAGGATGACAACCCCCTCCAAGGATCCTGTGTCGATTCTGCCAAGTCCCTGCATCGTAGCAGCTCTGACCTGGGCTGTTGAGGAACAGGTGCTGGAAGCTCTCCGTAACCAGCCCGGTCCAGCACTTGCCCAGCTGACCGCCTTTTGTCCCCGGGAAACCTAAGGTCCCAGGTCGTTCAGTGGGGACATGACTCCCGCCAGCTTGTCACCCTGGCTCCACCCGCACTTACAACCTGCTCGCCCAGAGGTTCTGGTGTGACCCGCTCTGAGAAAGGATGTACGGGAATTCGTCCAAGCCTGCCCCATCTGCAACCAACACAAGTCGTCCTGCCAGCCCCCCAGCCGGGATTGCTGCAGCCCCTGCCTGTGCCAGACGTCCCTGGTCTCACATCGCCCTTGACTTTGTCACGGGCTGCCCCCTCAAGGGGCAAGACCGTCATTCTCACCATAGTTGACCGATTCAGCAAGATGGCACACTTCATTCCCCTCCCCAAGCTCCCAAGCCAAGGAGACCGCCCAGGTGGTCCTGGAACACGTCTTCGGATCCACGGACTGCCAAGAGGATGTAGGTTTCTGACCGTGGTCTACATCCTCCTCCGCTTTTTGGAAGGAGTTCTGTCACCCTGCTGGGAGCCACAGTCAGTCTGACTTCCGGATTCCATCCCCAATCCAATGGGCAGTCAGAGTGGGCAAATCAGGAGCTCGAGAAGGCACTGCGATGCATGACTTCACGCAAACCCCCACTCCTGGTCGCAGCAATTGACATGGGTGGAGTAACGCACACAATTCTCTGACCTGCTCTGCCATCGGTATGTCCCCTTTCCAATGTGTTTATGGATACCAGCCTCCTCTATTTGCCAGTCAGGAAGGGGAGGTTACTTGCCCATCTGCACTTGCGTTTGCCCGTCGATGTCGCCGCACCTGGTCACAGGCCCGAGCCACATTTCTCAGATCCGTTGCCAGCTACACTACTGGGGCCAACGGCCGGAGAATCCCTGCTCCCACCTACCATGTTGGTCAAAGGGTGTGGTTGTCGTCAAGGAACCTGCCACTCAGGTGGAGTCGCAGAAGTTGGCACCTCGGTTCATTGGCCCATTCCCTATCATAAGAGTGATTAGCCCAACTGCTGTCCGGCTCCAACTGCCCTAATTCCATGAGGGTGCACCCACTTTCCATGTGTCTAAGATTAAGCCCATTCATGGAGTCCGCTGGTCCCTGCTGCGCCTTGTCCTCCTCCTCCACGGCTCGCGCGATGGTGGTCTGGTTGGCACCGTCCGCCGCCTGCTTCGGTCCAGACGGAGGGGTAGGGGTCTCAGTACCTCATTGACTGGGAGGGCTATGGACCTGAGGAAGGACCTGGGTGCCAGCTAGTCGGATTGTGGATAGGACTCTCATCACCGCTTCCACCAACGGCATCCTGATCAACCTGCAATCCGTAGGGGCCGCCCCAGAGGGATCTAACGCCTGCCCGCCGGCTTCTGTCCTGTGCCTGATCCTGTCTCGGGACCTGTCCCATCTCCCGACCACGGCCCTCCGGCTTCCTCCGAGGATGAGGGCGTTCGCTCGGCCCGTTCGGGAGGAGTTTCTAGCCCTCCTCCGGCTCCTCTCCCGCCCGGCGTGGTGTTGCTCTTGGGACTTCTGGGGGCCGCCTTGGGGGTTCTGTCATGAGCCCTCTCACTCCACCGGGTTACCACCTTAATGTGTTTCCACTATCTTCCACTCTGCTCATCTCTCTCTCTCTACTCAGCCTAACGAGCTCCACCTGTCCCTGCTCTGCTCGGCTCTACTCACTCTGCCAGCTGCGTCTGCATTACCCACTAACCTCTCCCAGTATTTAAAGTCCCGTCTCTCAGCTCTCCTTTGTCAGATCGTCTGCAAAGCTCACACCCCGGAACCTGTGTGCTCGCGCTTCTGGCTCACCCTTGTTTTTGTGACCCCCGGACCTGCCTGATTCTTGGATACTCTTCTGCCCCAGGAAAACCAGACCTGCTTTCTGCCATTACGACTCCTGACTACTCTTCGACCCCGGTAACTCTTGACCAGCCTTCTGCCTTGCTACAACGTATTTGGATTTCCCTTGAACTGTACTTCTGCCTTTGTTTCATCCGCCCATTGTGTCTGTGTTTCCCTCCCCCAGGACTTCTGGACCACCAACCACCGGCGTCATCGGACGCACTGCCACTGGGGGCACAGACTCCAGCACATTGGACGGGACAACCCTGGAGCCTTCACTCACTCCTACACCCTTTTCCCTTAAGTTTTAATAAACTTTCTGGTGTGACGCAATTGTGGTCCTCTTTGTCGTCTGTCTGAACGCGACATGCTTTCTTGAAAGAAGGTAGGTATAATAGGTTAAAGCAATACATATCACCCTAATGACAAAATAATACAGCATTAAGCTATTATCTTATGATATCTATTTAGGTCTATAGTCATTTCTGCTGTGCTTTATATTTTCAGTAACATAAAATCAGGTGCAGATCCTTGTCTTTCATCATTTTGTGAACACATGAGGCAACCTTAAGTATGAACTTGGATTCTTGTGAGAAGGGAATGCATGTTTTTCTTTTGTTCTTCTTTTTTTTAACAGTGTGTCTAAAATTCAACATACCAGAAAGCAGAGAGCCAGACATTAAGGTGTATGACCAGTCTGACACAGAAGTTGACTCAGATGTTTTTTGAAGAATTAGTAAAGGAGTCACCTGGAACTTTCAGAATCATGCTGGGCAATGGACTTGGTATTCATTCATTCAATTAGTTTTTAGTTTAAAGGCCAGAATGAGAACCTTTATTGTCTTAAAAAATAACAGTTTATTGTAATATGTTTCTATGTTTTGCACAAATTTCATAATGAACAGATACCTCTCATTCATCATCATGCTCAGGTACATCTGATGACACCATCATTCTGAATTTCACTGTGTGTGACGATGTTGAAGAAGGTAGCGGCTGGCGAAGGAAGCCAGCCTAAAAGGCCATGCCACATAAACTATGAGGCAAAAAGCAGTAAGTGGTGAACATTGCTGTTAAGTCCAATCTGAATGTTGTTTCATCATGTGACAGCATTACATATTGTTTTACAATTACGGGAAAGCACATTTCTTTCCACCTATAGCTGATTGAAAAATCCTAACATCAAAGCCTGGTGGTGAACGCATTATGCAAGAGTATGGAAAAACCAAATCTCTGACAGATGCCACCAGAAGACAGATGATCAACATACTTGCTGCTGAGATGACAGAAACACATGGGTAAGCATTAAGCATATAGATGGGCTGTAAAGAAACATTGTTATTATTTTCCGGTTATTAATTATGTAAAATGTGTTGTGCAATATCAATTCAGTGTGATGTTAACTTTGAATTCATATGCTAGGACATCCCCCAAAAGTGTCAGAGTGATGTATGCACAGGGGATAGTAGCTTTGTTTCCCTATCTAGAAGACCCATACTCACAACATGGATATGTAAGTAAATGGGTTATTGCAACATTATGCACATATTCACTCTATGAAATGGGAATAGTACTCCTTTATAATTTATTTATAATAATATAGGATCATTACTACGATCCGAGAGTGGTTCCGGATACCTTGCATGGCAATTGAAGACCATACAAAGAAAAACAGCAGAGGAAAGAGGTGCCTCAGTCAGCAAATCTCCTAAAGGTATGTTTTCTGATCAGTGACATGTAATTATAATGGTGACCTGTGAATTGTACAGAAAGGATTTCTTAACACTGTATTTTGTCTTAAGTTGGTGGGCCAGGCCGTGATCGTCAGCCCTTCACCTATGACAGAGAGCCATCTGATGAGGATGTGGAAGCAGCTATTGCTGTTTTGAGACACTCTGCTGATGAAAACACTGTCCGTGAGAAGATGAAAATGACCTTCATATATCGGCAAGCAATGGTCAACGATGAAGCCAAATCATCAGATGTCTTCCCAAGATTTCTGGACACACCAGGACTGGTATGACAACTTAATTCACTGCATCACCAAAAATATCCAATGAAGAATAAGGTAACACTCATTATTTCTGTCTTTGTGTGTTACATTGCAGATAGAACAAGATTTCAGACTTCTGTTTGGTGAGGCCACAGCCAACAAATTCTTGGAGAAGTGGCCAACCACTTTCAAAGCAAAAGTAATAAAGGAAAGCCATGGACTTGTATCCACCACAGAACTCTTGGATTTGATGCGCAATGCTGAGTCAGCTGCTGAAGTTGAGAATGGTATGAATGAACTGTTTTACTTTTTATGTGGATAATGTAGGTGTGCATTATATGTCCATAATGGTGCAAGTTGTGAATAAGAATGTTATGCTACGGCACAATGTTAACCAGGTTTTTATTTACTTATTTGTAGGCTGGGACAGTGACATGTCTGCCATCTTGCTGCTGCTACATTTGCTACCACCATCTGCACAAGGTAGAAAGAGGCCGGGGAAAGATGTCTGCATATCAAGCTGTAGATCAGCTCATCAGATTTCAAAAGGTATGCTTAACAGTTGTTTAAAATATATATTCCATCATCTCAATCTTGTGCACAGTTTGAGGTGATCTTATCTATTGTCAGAGGTTAGTCACCAAAACAATTCTGTTGAATGTGTTTTTTTTGTAGGTTGGAACCAGTGTGCAGCAGCATCTTGACAACATCACCCAAAGCAGTCAGCCCTACCTTCTCGCCCAGGGATCCACACAGAGCAGCATTCACTCCTACTTCATTGTGGTTGACAAGCATGCTCTTCCATGCAAGGCAACAGGTTCAGTAGGAGCTTGACCGAAGTCTTTAAAGCCCATTGCGTATTTGGTACGTCATACAGTTCTTCCTTGAGCAGCTTTTTCACTTTTGTGCAAACAACCATCTATAACATCGACATGGGGGAAACAAAGGAGACTCCTAGAGTTGCTGAGTTGCGAGCAAGAATGGTGCGTTAGTTGAGAGATAAAACTATGAAGTGTTTTCTTTGCAAAAGTGACCATGGAAGTCCAAACAACCTTGTTAAGCACCTTAAGATAATTCATGGGCTATGTACAGGCAGGACTCTTTTTCTGAAATGTGGTCAAGAAGGATGCTCACGTTCTTTTGGTAGCTTTTCTGGTTTTAGAAAACATCTTAACAAGTGCCACGGAGAAAGTTTAGTAGATTCTATAGAAGATGATCTTTCAGACCCTCAAAGTACCGTCAACACCAGTAATATTTCTCATGTTGAAGTGTCGACTGAATGTTTAGAGGCTGAGTCAGAGTTATCTTCGCCATACATTGTAAATAGTTGTGCAGCTGTTATTTCTGATCTAAAGGCAGCAGGTGTTGGTCAAAGTACAGTAAATACTGTAGTGATTTCCATGGAAGAGATTGTTCAAGATATTCATCAGCATGCTAAAGAAACAGTGATAAAGCATGTATTTAGTAATGAAAGAGAAACAGAAATGTGCAAGAAAGTTGAGGCGTGTTTTGAGGGGTTAGAGAATCCTTTCACAGTTCTAAATTCGAATACAAGCGATCAAAATTTATGACTGCCAAGTGGGAAATAGTAGAACCAGTTGAATGTGTGATTGGTTCAAGATTTGACACAAGACGAAATAAAAAGACTGGAACATATGATCAGGTAGTAGTTCAAGATAAATTCATGTATATTCCAATTTTATCTACACTGCAGTCAATATTTAAAAGTCAGTATTTTGCAGAAATGTTGCAAAGCTCAGCTACCAGCAACTCTAGACTGAGAGATATTTGTGATGGATCTTTTTTAAAAGTCACCCCCTGTTCTCAACTGAGAAGCAGACAATACAGGTCCAGATGTTCTATGATGATTTTGAGGTCGCCAACCCATTGGGTTCCAAGCGAGGTATTCATAAATTGGGTGGAGTATATTTTACTTTAAGAAACTTCTCTCCAAAATGGAATTCTTTTTTACTAACATACACCTGTGCGCCTTATTTCATACTCAAGATGTTAAACGATATGGTTTTAGTGAAATTTTTGCTCCCATTGTTCGAGACATTAAAGTGTTAGAGAGCGATGGTATTGAGATTCCATTATACAGTGGTTATGTACGTGGCACTGTAGTACAGGTAACAGGTGATAATTTGGGTTTGCATAGTTTGTTTGGTCTGGTGGAGTCTTTCAGTGCAAGGTACTGTTGCAGGTTCTGTTTAGCAGAAAAGGAGGACTTTCAAACAGAATTCTCTGAAGATTCTTCCAAAATAGTTTTACGCACCAAAGATATGCATACTGCTCACTGTCAAGAAATGGCTTGTAATCCATCCCTTCCGTATGTTTTTGGTGTGAAAAGGTCATGCATATTAAATTCATTGAGGTATTTTCACACAACTGAGAACTTCTCAGTTGATGTGATGCATGATGTGTTAGAAGGGTGGCCAGTACGAATTGAAGTTATTATTTCTGTATTTGAATGAAAAACATGTTACATCAGGAGAAATACATTCAAGAATACAAAGTTTTTATTATGGTTTCACAGAGAGAAATAACAGGCCTGTGACTGTTAATTTAAGTGAAGGATCTAATGATCTGGGACTGAATGCAATTCAGTCCTGGTGCTTACTTAGGAATGTTCCTCTTATCTTTGGAGATTTGGTAACTTCTACTGACCAACACTGGGGCCTGCTTCTTTTATTATTGCAAATAATTAACATTATATTCTCGCCCATGTTATCTCAAGGTCTATGTGTATATTTAAAACATTTGATTGTTGATCACCATACACTGTTTAAGAAGTTGTATCCTCAGAAAAACTTTTACCAAAGCACCATTTTCTTATCCACTATCCCCGCTGCATCCAGAAAATAGGGCCTGTACTTCATAGTTGGTGTATGAGGTATGAAGGCAAACATAATTTTTTTCAAAAAACAGCTTAAATCGTTTAAAAATATTACCAAAACGCTGGCAAAAAAGCATCAGAATCATATGGCATATAGTTGGCGAAGATCAACAACTTTTAGTCGGTTAGATATTGGTCCAGGAAAAATGGTGGCTTTAAATATGGTAAAAGGAGGTTCTGAAATTGCTTTGGCAATGCAAGTGCCCAGTAGCATTCAGGTTATGAAGGTTAATTGGGCTAAACATAATGGGTATGTTTATCGCCCACACTTGGTTATCTGTGGCGAAGTTGACTCTGAAGTGCCCTTGTTTTATCAGATTGAGTCAGTTCTGATAATGTGTGAAAAACTGTTACTACTCACAGTGCTTTTAGTTACAGTAACTTTTCAAGAACATTTCCATGCATATGAGGTGATCAGATCAAAGCATGATTTAGTTTTTTTTCATGTCGACAACCTGCACTACCCTAGACCTTTTGACATACAAAGGTCATATGGAGGAAATGACACAGCTCTCCTTGTTGTGCCATATTGCTTTCTCTGGTGAACATTTTTATGATGTTATACTTCTGTCATAGACAAGGCAATGGGTGTACAATGTAAATTCACGGACATTGAAATTATACTTTTTTTTCAATAAATGTGGGTGCTCTCATCTTGTATTATTGTGCTTTGTTTTATTTGATAGTATTGATATTTCTATAATTCAGTAACACTACATCATATGATTTAAATTTAAAAAAAAAAAACACTGTAGAGAAATGAAAAGTAAATATCATTACACTTTAAAGTGTCATTTTTTAAAGTAAAATTGTAGTTGACTTAACTCTATACAGTGTAATCATATTACTCTCAACAGTGTGATTAAACTACAGTGTTAAATATTTTGACACATTTCATTGTTATTTTTTACACAATATGGAGTAGAATTAACTCTAAAAGTTTTACACTGACCAAAGAGTACATTTTACACTGATTTTGAGTGGGACCAAATGTTATCTGAAACAGAGTTAAATTCAACTCGATAGGAGTTAAATTAACACTTCTGTTTTTACTGTGTAGAAGACTACTTTAGATCTGGTCAGAAGAAACCTAGTGCACTACGTAGGGATGTCACGATCGTCTGAGGAAGCGGACCAATACGCAGCGCGCTGAGTGAACATGATGACTTTATTTAATCAAAGCAACCACGAAAACAAATAAACGAATGACGATAGTGAAGTCCACAGTGACAAATGACTGTACATGGAACAAAAACCCACAAACACACAGTGAAACCACAACAGTTTAAATATGGCTCCCAATCAGAGATAACGAGCCGACAGCTGTCACTCGTTACCTCCGATTGGGAGTCACATGAATAATAACCACCACAACATAGAAATGAACACCTAGAAACCAACATAGAAATACACCCAAAAGAAAATGAACAACCCTGGCTCAATAATCAAAGTCCATGGAGCCAGAGTGTCACAGTACCCCCCCCTAAAGGTGCGAACTCCGGGCGCACCAGCATACAGTCTAGGGGAGGGTCTGGGTGGGCGTCTGTCCATGGTGGCGGCTCTGGCACTGGTCGTGGTCCCCACCCCACCATAGTCACTACCCGCTTACGTAGCCTCCTCCAAATGACCATCCCCCAACTAAACCCCACAGGATTAAGGGGCAGCACTGGACTAAGAGGCATCACCGGACTCAGGGGCAGCACCGGACTAAGGGGCAGCACCGGGCTAAGGGGCAGCACCGGGCTAAGGGGCAGCACTCGGGCTAAAGGGCAGCACCGGACTGAATGGCGGATCCTGGCTGGCTGGCTCTGGCGGATCCTGGCTGGACGGCTCTGGCGGATCCTTGCTGGACGGCTCTGGCGGATCCTGGCCGGACGGCTCTGGCGGATCCTGGCTGGGACGGCTCATGGCTGGCTGACGGATCTGGCTGCTCATGGCTGGCTGACGGATCTGGCTGCTCATGGCTGGCTGACGGACCTGGCTGCTCATGGCTGGCTGGACGGATCTGGCTGCTCATGGCTGGCTGACGGATCTGGCTGCTCATGGCTGGCTGGACGGATCTGGCTGATCCTGTCTGGCGGAAGGCTCTGGCTGATCCTGTCTGGCGGAAGGCTCTGGCTGATCCTGTTCTGGCGGAAGGCTCTGGCTGATCCTGTCTGGCGGAAGGCTCTGGCTGATCCTGTCCGGGCGGAAGGCTCTGGCTGATCCTGTCTGGCGGAAGGCTTTAGCGGCTCCTGTCTGGCGGAAGGCTCTAGCGGCTCCGGTCTGGCGGACGGCTCTGAAGGCTCATGGCAGACGGGCGGCTTTAGCGCCGTTGGGCAGACGGGCAGTTCAAGCGCCGTTGGGCAGACGGGCAGTTCAGGCGCCGTTGGGCAGACGGGCAGTCCAGGCGCCGTTGGGCAGACGGGCAGTTCAGGCGCCGTTGGGCAGACGGGCAGTTCAGGCGCCGTTGGGCAGACGGGCAGTTCAGGCGCCGTTGGGCAGACGGCAGACTCTGGCCGTCTGAGGCGCACCTTAGGCCTGGCGCGTAGTGCCGGAACTGGAGGTACCGGGCTGAGGACACGCATCTCAGGGCTAGTGCGGGGAGAAGGAACAGGCCGGACCGGGCTGGCGACGCGCACCGTAGACTTGGTGCGGGTGGCAGGAACAGGCCGGACCGGGCTGGCGACGCGCACCGTCAGTTTGGTGCGAGTGGCAGGAACAGGCCAGGTCGGGCTGGCGACGCGCACCGTAGACTTGGTGCGGGTGGCAGGAACAGGCCGGACCGGGCTGGCGACGCGCACCGTATCCCTGGTGCGAGTGGCCGGAACAGGCCGGGCCGGGCTGTCGACGCACACCGTATCCTTGGTGCGTGGAGCAGGAACAGGCCGGGCAGGGCTGGCGACGCACACCGTAGGTTCTGTGCGTGGAGCAGGAACAGGCCGGGCTGGGCTGGCGACGCACACCGTAGGTTCTGTGCGTGGAGCAGGAACAGGCCGGGCTGGGCTGGCGACGCACACCGTGGGCTTGGTGCGTGGAGCAGGAACAGGCCGGGCAGGGCTGTCGACGCACACCGTATCCTCTGTGCGTGGAGCAGGAACAGGCCGGGCTGGGCTGGCGACGCACACCGTAGGTTCTGTGCGTGGGCAGGAACAGGCCGGGCTGGGCTGGCGACGCACACCGTGGGCTTGGTGCGTGGAGCAGGAACAGGCCGGGCAGGGCTGTCGACGCACACCGTATCCTTGGTGCGTGGAGCAGGAACAGGCCGGGCAGGGCTGTCGACGCACACCGTGGGCTTGGTGCGTGGAGCAGGAACAGGCCGGGCAGGGCTGTCGACGCACACCGTATCCTTGGTGCGTGGAGCAGGAACAGGCCGGGCAGGGCTGTCGACGCACACCGTATCCTTGGTGCGTGGAGCAGGAACAGGCCGGGCAGGGCTGTCGACGCACACCGTATCCCTGGTGCGTGGAGCAGGAACAGGCCGGGCTGGGCTGGCGACGCACACCGTAGGTTCTGTGCGTGGAGCAGGAACAGGCCGGGCTGGGCTGGCGACGCACACCGTGGGCTTGATGCGTGAGTAGGAACAGGCCGGTCCGTACTGGGAACACACACCACTGGCTTTAACTGGGGATCAGGAACGGGCCGGACCGGACTGGTAACACACATCAGTCTCTCACGCCGTGCCGCAACAACTTCCCTTCCTCTACTCGCCAATGGCTCCCGTAATCCGATAGCCTTCTCTCCACGTCTCCCTGTAGCAGCCTCCTGCTGCCCAGCCGCAAGCCATGTGCCCCCCAAAAAACTTTTTGGGGTTGCCTCTCGTCCTTCCAACGATGATGGCCCTGCTGACGCCGTTGCTCCTCTCTCGCCAGAGCCTTGATCTTCCCCCCAAGGTCCCTTGCCCCCGAGCATGTCCTCCCAGGACCACGATTTGCCCACCTGGGCCATCGCCAGCCTCTCGATCTCCCTTACCAGGCGCTTCCTCCCATGTCCAGCTGTCTTGCTCCTGGACACGCTGCTTGGTCCTTCTATGGTGGGTTTTTCTGTCACGATCGTCTGAGGAAGCGGACCAATACGCAGCGTTGAGTGAACATGATGACTTTATTTAATCAAAGCAACCACGAAAACAAATAAACGAATGACGATAGTGAAGTCCACAGTGACAAATGACTGTACATGGAACAAAAACCCACAAACACACAGTGAAACCACAACAGTTTAAATATGGCTCCCAATCAGAGATAACGAGCCGACAGCTGTCACTCGTTACCTCCGATTGGGAGTCACATGAATAATAACCACCACAACATAGAAATGAACACCTAGAAACCAACATAGAAATACACCCAAAAGAAAATGAACAACCCTGGCTCAATAATCAAAGTCCATGGAGCCAGAGTGTCACAAGGGAACAGGGAGAGATTTGGGACAGAGACAGTAACTCCTGTATGGAAATCTTCATTCTAATGACAGTGAGCAAATCTCCAATCTCCACCCTATTCCCTATGTAGTGCACTACTTTAGATCTGGTCAGAAGTAGCCTAGTGCACTGCGTAGGGAACAGGGTGTCATTTGGGCCAGAGTCAGTAACTCCCCTGGGTATGAATTGTCTCTCTATCTTATCTGTCTTCTATATGATGTTCTCCTCTCCTCCTCTCTTCTCTCCTCTATTCACTCTATTCTATCATCCACACCACATGCCAGCTTCAACACAATCCATTTACAAGTTAAAGACACACCTTGGAATAAATAGCAAAGGAAAAACTACTAATAGATGTATTTTTATTTCCCATCACCATGAATCATATTTAATAACTGAACAGTAGCAGACCTAACTTCATCTGTTCCTGACTCTAGATAGTGGATTAAAAAGACCATCAATCTCCAATGATATTAAAGTACAATTCTGAACATTACTGATATACTGAGTGGCAAGTCAAGATATGTGATGTTTTTATTGTTGGGTTAACAACCCCACCTGCTGGACAGGTTTAATATTGCTTGGCTGAGCAGTATGGGAGAATAAAATATGCCAAATTTAGGGCCGGTTTCCCGGACATCTCCATTGAACATGCTTTTTAGTCTAGGACTAGGCTTCATCTGTGTCGGGGAAACCGGCCCATATAGTTCAATTAGCAAGTAAGTAACACTACCTGTTCCATGATACTGAGGAAAATTACATTGAGACAGAGAACCAATTGAGAAAACATTTCAATGGTTCTGAATGACAACCAACATACATTAACAGCAAACATCATGATTAATGTGAATATATAAGATTAAAACATTGCACTTAAAAAAATATGAATGCATTGAATTGTAATTCATAACATCTTCTGAAGATCAAATCAATCAAATCATTGTACATAAAAACAGAGCAGAATGAATCATCACATCTGGGGACCATCACCACCAGCATGACTAGTATCTATGTGGACCCTACTACAGTTTAACCAGCTCAGCAGTACGAAAGAGATTAAACCCAGGATAGAGGGGCTGAGTGAATGTGGTCTGGACTCTGTGGAGGAGGGTCATTGTATCAGAGACACTGAAGAAGGACAGATTACCTGCCTTGTGATCAAGGTACACTCCTACTCTGGAGGACTGAGGGCCTGATACCTTAGTCACAACATTAATGTGTCTGAACCAATAACCACCTCTAGAGCACTCTAACCTCCAGGACTTGTTATTGTATCCAAATCCACCATCTGTCCCTGTTCTGCTGATGTCTTTATATGAGACTGCTGTAACACACCACCCCACTCCACTCCACCTCCCAGTAACAGCGTCCAGACAGACCCTCTCTACACAGAACCTGACAGTAGTTAGTGAATCTGTCTGGATGAGCAGGATATGGTTGGACTTGGTCTGTATAGGTCACCTTTCTGTTCCCTTCAGACAGAGAGAGGTGTGTGTCGGCTGTGTTCGGGTCCAGTGTGAGCTGACAGGAATCTGGGAGAAGAGCAGAGCAGAGACCAATGAGGGGAGTTAGAACAATAAGTTAAGTCAGATACTGTATCTACCCTGTCTTTGATTAGAGCACAGCAGAGATCAAATCAGAGAAATATGAGGAGTCAGATAGATACCCAGTGTTTGATTAGATCTACTATTGCTATATATTTCTAGAGGGGATTGTTAGGAGTGTCAGTAAAAAAGAGACTGTTAGTTACTTCAGAATAAAGAGACTCACATTGTAAGAACTGTTCTCTGGTCTTGGGCTCTGGAGGCAGTACAACATCCACTATATTCACTACAGACACACAAACACATTCACAGAGAGAGGGAATGTTATCATCATACCATATTCCACATGTACAGTGGGGGAAAAAAGTATTTAGTCAGCCACCAATTGTGCAAGTTCTCCCACTTAAAAAGATGAGAGAGGCCTGTAATTTTCATCATAGGTACACGTCAACTATGACAGACAAATTGAGAAAAGAAAATCCAGAAAATCACATTGTAGGATTTTTTTATGAATTTATTTGCAAATTATGGTGGAAAATAAGTATTTGGTCACCTACAAACAAGCAAGATTTCTGGCTCTCACAGACCTGTAATTTCTTCTTTAAGAGGCTCCTCTGTCCTCCACTCGTTACCTGTATTAATGGCACCTGTTTGAACTTGTTATCAGTATAAAAGACACCTGTCCACAACCTCAAACAGTCACACTCCAAACTCCACTATGGCCAAGACCAAAGAGCTGTCAAAGGACACCAGAAACAAAATTGTAGACCTGCACCAGGCTGGGAAGACTGAATATGCAGTAGGTAAGCAGCTTGGTTTGAAGAAATCAACTGTGGGAGCAATTATTAGGAAATGGAAGACATACAAGGCCACTGATAATCTCCCTCGATCTGGGGCTCCACGCAAGATCTCACCCCGTGGGGTCAAAATGATCACAAGAACGGTGAGCAAAAATCCCAGAACCACACGGGGGGACCTAGTGAATGACCTGCAGAGAGCTGGGACCAAAGTAACAAAGCCTACCATCAGTAACACACTACGCCGCCAGGGACTCAAATCCTGCAGTGCTAGACGTGTCCCCCTGCTTAAGCCAGTACATGTCCAGGCCCGTCTGAAGTTTGCTAGAAGTGCATCCAGAAGAGGATTGGGAGAATGTCATATGGTCAGATGAAACCAAAATATAACTTTTTGGTAAAAACTCAACTCGTCGTGTTTGGAGGAAAAAGAATGCTGAGTTGCATCCAAAGAACACCATACCTACTGTGAAGCATGGGAGTGAAAACATCATACTTTGGGGCTGTTTTTCTGCAAAGGGACCAGGACGACTGATCCGTGTAAAGGAAAGAATGAATGGGGCCATGTATCGTGAGATTTTGAGTGAAAACCTCCTTCCATCAGCAAGGGCATTGAAGATGAAACGTTGCTGGGTCTTTCAGCATGACAATGATCCCAATCACACCGCCCGGGCAATGAAGGAGTGGCTTCGTAAGAAGCATTTCAAGGTCCTGGAGTCTCCAGATCTCAACCCCATAGAAAATCTTTGAGGGAGTTGAAAGTCTGTGTTGCCCAGCGACAGCCCCAAAACATCACTGCTCTAGAGGAGATCTGCATGGAGGAATGGGCCAAAATACCAGCAACAGTGTGTGAAAACCTTGTGAAGACTTACAGAAAACGTTTGACCTGTGTCATTGCCAACAAAGGGTATATAACAAAGTATTGAGAAACTTTTTGTTATTGACCAAATACTTATTTTCCACCATAATTTGCAAATAAATTCATAAAAAATCCTAAAATGTGATTTTGAGGATTTTTTTTCTCATTTTGTCTGTCATAGTTGACGTGTACCTATGATGAAAATTACAGGCCTCTCTCATCTTTTTAAGTGGGAGAACTTGCACAATTGGTGGCTGACTAAATACTTTTTTTCCCCACTGTATATGACTAGTAGGGAACTTTCAATGGTCTAAAGTTGATGTTCTTATTATTTTCAACACACCTGTAGAGGAGATCTTGGTCCATTCTCCTTTAAGGACGTCTTCTAGTTTCTCTCTCAGTTCAGACACAGTCTTACTCACATCTCCAAAGTACTGAAGAGGACGGACAACGATGCTGGGTAAGTCTGAAGATACACTGGTACCGGAGAGAGACTGATAACTCTGGGGGAGAGAGAGAGAGAGAACAGAACCAAATGATTGAGAGTTTCACATTGAGTTTTAATTTCATATCACATGTATCAAGGCAGTTGAGTTACCTGGAGGAAATGGATGTGATCCTCTGTGTGTGAGAGCTGCTCCAGCTCAGTGCTTCTCTTCCTCAGCTCAGCTATCTCCTGCTCCAGTTGCTCCAGGAGTCCTTCAGCTTGACTCACTTGAGCCTTCTCTTGGGCTCTGATCAGCTCCTTCACCTCAGAGCGCCTTCTCTCAATGGAGCGGATCAGCTCGGTAAAGATCTTATCACTGTCCTCCACTGCTGCCTGTGCAGAGCGCTGTTAAGAGAGAGAGAGAGAGAGAGAGAGAGAGAGAGAGAGAGAGAGACTGACTTGTCTTACTTTAATGAGCCATCCTCATTACACTAACACCCCCCTCCTAAAAGCACATTGCGTGACACCACAACCTCCACACAATCACATTATCCAGTACCCAACACCACAGTACAATACACCATCCAGCACCACATTCCAACCGTCCATCCAACCCCTCCTCTCCAGCCGTACAGACAGCCCCCCTGAGCCCCCATACCTCCTGAAACATCTCCACACTGTTGATCATTTTGTACAACTCAAACTCAACCCTAAAGGCGTCAACAGTAATGGCATTACCCTGGCAACACAGAAAAAACATGATGCACAGTCTGTCATTGCAGAAAACGGACACCCCTCCCCAACTCCCAGGTCAACCCGAGCCAACCCGAGCCAACCAGCTATTCGTGTCCAGGGCTCCATGTAATACCCTCCACTGGACGACCCCTGACCTTTCCAGCACTGGGAGCTTATAGAGCCCCTCCACCTATACCCTGCCATGCTCTCAGCCCCCACAACCCCCCTGCCACTGATGGCCCTTCACTCCCACTAAGCTCAGAGTGTTAAAGTCAGTAAGTCCTCCGGACTCTCCTGCCAGTCCCCAGTCTCTGCTGTCACTTGCAGTGGTGGAAACGGTGGTGGCCCCTCCTCAGGCTGCTCCAGCCCTCAGTACTGCAGCATAGAAATCACAGACCCCTGCTGTATTGAGTCTCTCCTGCCTCATGGTGAAGAGCTGCTGATCCAGCCCCAAACCACCAGCCCTCCTCAACAGAGCACATGCTGTTCCCTCCAGCCCACCTCCGTACGGTACAGAATCCTCTGCGCTGCTTTGAGTCAGAACGCTGCCACCCTGCTCTCCAGGTCCACCAGGCCTTGTCCCCACTCCTGGACAGGCAGGTACAGAGAGACAGCAGCTGAGAGTTTGTGAAAGGCCAGGGAAATGTCAATTTGATTTCTCTGTGACAGAGAGAGTTTGGAAAGGTCTGTGAGCAGAACCTGAGAACACCCAGGATCACAGAGTTCTGCCCTCTATAAATCAGAGTACAACTCCACAGCCTGCAGCCTCATCTCCCCCACAACAGAAGTTACCCACCCATCAGGCTCCCTCCTCTCCCCACAACAGAAGTTACCCACCCATCAGGCTCCCTCATCTCCCCACAACATAAGTTACCCACCCATTAGGCTCCCTCATCTCCCCCACAACAGAAGTTACCCACCCATCAGGCTCCCTCATCTCCCCACAACAGAAGTTACCCACCCATCAGGCTCCCTCATCTCCCCCACAACAGAAGTTACCCACCCATCATGCTCCCTCATCTCCCCCCACAACAGAATTTACCCACCCATCAGGCTCCCTCATCTCCCCACAACAGAAGTTACCCGCCCATCAGACAAACATAAAACAAGGGATCTTCTTGGTTTCCCCACTCTGTTTTTCCAACCCCAAAAAGAAAGAGCTGGGAGCATCCATCTCTCTCAACACGGAAATCTAGCTCTGGGCTTTCCCTACATCCCATCACTGACAGAGAGACTCAAACTCCCCCTTCAGCTGTCCCCACCTCGCCGGTTACATTAAGCAGTCTATACTCTGAAAGGGGTCCAGACAGCTTGTTCCCAATAGTGGGGTCAGTGGGATTGGATAGGGGCCCCTCTACCTCTCTCCCTCTCTCTGACTGGAGGAGAGAAGTGAAACTGTGTGTCTCCTCTGGTCAACAATACTCACCTTGAGAGACTCCACAGCCTGTTGGAGCTCCTTCAGCTCCTTCTCTCTCTCCTGGAATCTCTGCTGGACCTTCTGCTGACTCATCCCCAGCTGCCTCTGTGGAGAATCACTCTTCAATGAGCTATCAAGCTTTATTTGTCCAGTAGATCAATAGTATAGTAACGGGACATAGGGCCCATAGAGTTGAAGGTCTAACATCTTGAGGAAGTCCCTTTACCATAAGATATTTAAATGTTGCTATGTGAATGATTCTAGTTTTTATGGTAGACGTACATGTATCAAGGGGTTGAGACTGAACTTTGAACTCCTAAAAGGGCATTCGGAATGATAATAGTGTTTGACTTTAGAAAATGGTGATACATTTGGAGAATCTGGGTTAACATATCTATATACTCAAGGTTTGTGTTCATATTTGTTCTGCCGTGGATCGATATCATTTGAATGATCTCATATTCAAATAGCCTTAGTTCCTACTGTATCTTTAATTATTTGTTTATCAGACAGTCACCAACAAGTAGTTCTGGTCTTACCTGTTTCTCAGTCCTCTCTGCTGCAGCTGACACTGTATCATGGCCTTTATGTTCATCCATTGTACACAGATAACAGATACACTGCTGATCGGTACGACAGAAAACCTCCAGCAGTTTGTCATGATGAGAGCAGATCTTCTCCTGTAGTTGTGCGGTGGCTTTGACCAGCTTGTGCTTCTTCAAAGCAGGAGATTCATAGTGAGGTTGGAGGTGAATCTCACAGTAAGAGGCCAGACACACCAGACAGGACATGAGGGCTTTCTGCTTTCTGGTCCCAGTGCAGACATCACACGCCACATCTCCAGGTCCAGCATAGCACAGAGCAGGAGGGGGAGCAGCCTGGAGTCCTGTTTTCTTCAGTTTCTCCACCATCTCAGCCAACATGTTATTTTTCCTCAGATTAGGCCTTGGAGTGAAGGTCTCTCTCTGCACTGAGGACAGCTATAGACACCTTTCAGATCATCCTGATCCCAGCTTTCTTTAATACAGCCCATACAGTAGCTGTGTCCACAGGCAGTAGTCACCGGATCCTTCAGTAGATCCAGACAGATGGAGCAACAGAACAGTTCCTGATTCTCTGCCATTTCGGTGCTCTCTCCCGTAGGTTAAGCAATGGCAGTGTCAAAGATTACTTTCTGTTTCATGGAACTCTACACGAGAGGACAGGGAGGGGCTTCCCTACTTGACTGTGTACTCTGTATGTAGAGGGGTTGTGTTTTCTTTGATAAGGAAGTGTGACAGAGTGTTGGGTAGTAGCCAGAGATGTTCAGTATTTCTCTTACATCTATTTGAAATACGTATTTTAATTACTTCTGAGTATTTTGTCATTTGTCATTTGATTCACACTGGGCTGAACTAAACTTTTCAAAATACTAAATACTTTTAAAATTGTGATTCACATTTTGCAATAATTGAAAGTCGCTCTGGATAAGAGTGTCTGCTAAATGATTACAATGTAAATGTAAATGCAAAAATTAATAATTGCAATCACTGAAAAACTCAATTTAAAAGGGATTCTTCGGGATTTAGGCAGTGAAGCCCTTTAACTATTTCCCCCAGAGTCAGATGAACTCATGGACACCATTTTAATGTCTCTGCATCCTGTATGAAGGAAGTTAGAGGTCGTTTTGGGAGCCAATGCCAACTAGCGTTAGCGCAATGACTGGAAGTCTATGGCATGCTAGCAGTTACTATAGACTTCATAGCGCTAATGCTAGTTCGAAACTTCCTTCAAACTGTAGAGACAAATAAATGGTTCCATTCATTCATTGATTTTTAGAACATTTTCAGGTCATTGTTTGTTTTCAGTGGAAAGTCCAAATACATAATTTTTCAGATGTTGGGGGTAAAACTGGCAAAGCTATAATGTTTATTTATGCTCCATAAAGTTGTCCTAGAATCTGTTGTTACCCTGACCTCTCCCACAGATTCCATCAGGTTACTACATTCAGACCATGACCTCTAACCTGCACCTAACAGCTTCCTCCTGCCCATCGGTGCCATGAACGTCATCAGCATCCTACCTCTGCTGCTGCTGGCCCCTCTCATGGAGTGTGTCACCTCCTGCTACCTGTCCATGGAGAAAACACCCCTTCTCCCACGCCAGAGTCATCAGTAAGCACACACACACACACGGCACAGATACACACACAAACACACACAGAGAAAGACACACACACACACACACACACACACACCCTACTGGTGTACTAGAGACAGACAAGAGACGTTTGAACCAAATGAATGCTTCTTTCTCTAACAGATCTGGGACCAGGCTACAAAGAATGTGCCTAAACATTTGATTTATTTTTACAATAATGTTAAAAAAGGGGAATTTAACCAGATCATAGGCCTACTGGAAGATTGTTAATAACCCAGAAGCTCTCCATTAATAAGTCTGAAATGGTTGAAATCATCTGTATCCACTGGTAATTATTGAGATATGATTTTGTACCAATCCCAAACCCAGGATAAAGGGGCTGAGTGAATGTGGTCTGGACTCTGTGGAGGAGGGTCATTGTGTCAGAGACACTGTAGAAGGACAGAGTACCTGCCCTGTGATCCAGGTCCACTCCTACTCTGGAAGAGCAGGGCACAGATATTTCTGTTTTATTAGCATTGTGCCAAAACCTGCAATGGGGGGGATAGCACTCCAAAGTCCAGGACTGACTGTTACCTAGAAATGTAGACTCTGGGACCTTTCCTTTCCTGATGATCCCTTTATATGACTCGTCAAAAAGGCTGTTACTTTTTCTTCAAAACTTGAAACACATTTTCAATTGACTAGGTTCAAAACACAAAACCACACAGTAACATTTTCACCAAACCTAATCAGTGTTTCATCTAGAAATACCTTTCATATAAAGTAAATGCCTTTCACAATGCAATGCTCACAATACTTTTCATATGATTCTCTTCTCATTTGTTTAAATACATTTAACCTTCACTTAATCTAACTGCGCTTAATGGTTAATCACTTAACCGTTTGGTAAAACTATAGATTTTAAACTGGTTTGTCTACTATATAAGGATTTTGAGAACTACAGAAATAAAATGTGTTTGTAAAGTATAAACATCTAGATAACATGTATGATACATGATAACCATACATAATGACTGCTCATTATTGCTAATTGATTCCACATAGTGGGAACCACAATTGGTCACCATATAAAAAGGATGTTTATGAACATTTCTTTCAACATGGAGCAGAATAGACAGTAAGGGAGAGGAAGAAATCAAAGAGCTTGTGGACAAGGGGCCAATCAGAGAGGAGGGCATGGGCCCCATTAAAGAGGTCAGAGAGGTCAAAGAGGTGGACATGGGTCCCGTCATAGAGGTCAGAGGTCAAAGAGGAGGACATCAGAGAGAGGGAGGCAGACGGCAGGGAACTGTTGTGTCTAATGAAGTCCGGGCCATCGTTGTTGACCATGTGGTAAACAGAGGCCTTACCATGGCAGAGGCTGACAGATTAGTTCACCCCAATCTGAAAAGATCAATCATAAGAACCAATCATAAGAACATTTTCTCCAAGAAAACCGGTAAGTCTGCTGGATATGCACTATGCTTTACCATTACATTTACAATAAATTACATGTTGTAATGCATGTAAATTCATATAACTTGTTCCAGTATTCTTCCAGTATGATCTACTGACAGTATACTCTTGTTCTACCCTCAGAATTGACAGAAGACCCCATGGTGGTGGTGGTCGTGTGCTGACCGACCAGCAGGAGTGGGCAGTGGTGGAAATGGTGAGGGCCAGGAATGACATACGTCTGTCTGAAATAAAGCAGGCCATTGAGGAGAATGATGACACCTTTGCCAATGTGGCATCCATCAGCCTACCAACAATCACCTGCCTTTTGAAGAGGCACCAGGTATCTATGGAACACATTGACCTGGAGCCTTCTGAGAGAAAACAACTGGGGGCGAGTATGTTCAGGTACAGCACTATATAAATACACTGTATTACTGTTGCTGTTAATGCACATGCTACTTCACAATATCATAATGGAACTATACTGTAAAAATAACTAACCAAAATATATTTTTAGAGGGTGATGGTGCTTGATGCTGCTGTGAACCATCACTAGTATATCTTTGTTGATGAAGCGGGCTTCAACCTGGGCCAAAACTTGGCGCCGTGGGCGGAACCTCATCTGCCAACGGGCGTCCGTCCAAGTGCCTGGACAACGCGGGGGAAACATTTCCAAGTGCAGCAGCTATCTCTGAAGATGGTGTGGTAGGACGTAGGCCATTACTTGGATCCTACCACGCTGCACACCTCATTGTGTTTCTCAATGAAATGGAGCAGGCCTGTCAAGGTGAAGGGGTCACCTATGTCATTGTGTGGGACAATGTCAGGTTCCACCATTCAGAGGTGGTTCAGGCATGGTTTCAGGTCCCTCCCTGATTCGTGACCCTATACCAGCCCCCCGGTACTCTCCTTCCTCAACCTTATTAAATTATTTTTTCATCATGGAGGTGGAAGGTGTACGATCGCCATCCCCATGAGCGTGCCACCCTCCTTCTGGCCATGGAAGAGGCATGTGATGACATCAATGCAGACCAATGTCAAGCTTTGATTCAACATGCCGAAAGGTTTCTCCAGCGGTGCATGAACAATGAGGACATTTACTGATGTGGATGAGAATTGATGGCCAAATGCTCTAGATAGGCTTGATGCTAATTAATGCGTGCTAAACATTATTTTATTTTCATTCATTTAATGTTTCATTTAATGTCTTCCATCTAATTACAGACAGTACTGTATGTTGCAATTATATCAGAAAAATAAAAAAAAATCCCCATGAATGATTGTAGAGGATGTCATCATTGATCACACCTTTGATTACACAGTGGATAGATATCATGGAAATGATAGATTGTCAATGTTGTTGGGTAATGTAAGTGTATTGCCTAATGTAAACTGTCATCTACAGTACTGTAGCATATTAATTTCAGCACTTCTAAGGGGTTATTTTGAAACAATTATCTTGCTGTGATTGCTATTGGATTAACTGGTAGTTAATGATATATTTTCAATTGAGTAGTTTTAAGTTGTTTTGGTGATTAAACCAATGCTCTCATTACATTTATATTTTGAATCAATGGTTGTGTGGTGAGAGATGTTTCCAATCCAAATGAATGCACAATGACAGGTTTAGAATGAAAGACTGGCTGCGTTACAAAGCGTGACCAGCTTGGGGTTTTATACTAAGAGTTGTGAAAATGTACCACCTGCTTGTGAAAATAGTACCAAAGTGATTAAAACAAAACCGTAATGGATTTTTTTGGGGGGATGAATTGTTAATTGATTTTCAATAAGGATCACTGAGGGAAAACACAACAGAAGAAAAAGGGGGACGCAACCACTACAGTGAGGGAAAAAAGTATTTGATCCCCTCTCAATCAGAAGGATTTCTGGCTCCCAGGTGTCTTTTATACAGGTAACTGGGCTGAGATTAGGAGCACACTCTTAAAGGGAGTGCTCCTAATCTCAGCTTGTTACCTGTGTAAAAGACACCTGTCCACAGAAGCAAACAATCAATCAGATTCCAAACTCTCCACCATGGCCAAGACCAAAGAGCTCTCCAAGGATGTCAGGGACAAGATTGTAGACCTACACAAGGCTGGAATGCGCTACAAGACCATCGACAAGCAGCTTGGTGAGAAGGTGACAACAGTTGGTGCGAATATTCGCAAATGGCAGAAACACAAAAGACCTGTCAATCTCCCCTCGGCCTAGGGCTCCATGCAAGATCTCACCTCGTGGAGTTGCAATGATCATGGGAACGGTGAGGAATCAGCCCCAGAACTACACAGGAGGATCTTGTCAATGATCTCAAGGCAGCTGGGACCATAGTCACCAAGAAAACTATTGGTAACACACTACGCCGTGAAGGATTGAAATCCTGCAGCGCCTGCAAGGTCCCCCTGCTCAAGAAAGCACATATACATGCCCGTCTGAAGTTTGCCAATGAACATCTGAATGATTCAGAGGAGAACTGGGTGAAAGTGTTGTGCTCCAAAATGGAGCTTTTTGGCATCAACTCAACTCAGCGTGTTTGGAGGAGGAGGAATGCTGCCTATGACCCCAAGAACACCATCCCCACCGTCAAACATGGAGGTGGAAACATTATGCTTTGGGGGTGTTTTTCTGCTAAGGGGACAGGACAACTTCACCGCATCAAAGGGATGATGGACGGGGCCATGTACCCGTCAAATCTTGGGTGAGAACCTCCTTCCCTCAGCCAGGGCATTGAAAATGGGTCGTGGATGGGTATTCCAGCATGACAATGACCCAAAACACACGGCCAAGGCAACAAAGGAGTGGCTCAAGACGAACCTCATTAAGGTCCTGGAGTGGCCTACCCAGTCTCCAGACCTTAATCCCATAGAAAATCTGTGGAGGGTGCTGAAGGTTCGAGTTGCCCAAACGTCAGCCTCGAAACCTTAATGACTTGGAGAAGATCTGCAAAGAGGAGTGGGAAAAAAATCCCTCCTGAGATGTGTGCAAACCTGGTGGCCAACTACAAGAAACGTCTGACCTCTGATTGCCAACAAGGGTTTTGCCACCAAGTACTAAGTCATGTTTTGCAGAGGGGTCAAATACTTATTTCCCTCATTAAAATGCAAATCAATTTATAACAATTTATAATTTGTTTGTTGTTATTCTGTCTCTCACTGTTCAAATAAACCTACCTTTAAAATTATAGACTGATCATTTCTTTGTCAGTTTGCAAACGTACAAAATCAGCAGGGGATCAAATACTTTTTTCCCTCACTGTAACATTCCAGTATAATATTCTAACGAGGCAACCACTAACATTACAGTATGATATTCTAACGAGGCAACCACTAACATTACAGTATGATATTCTAATGAGGCAACCACTAACATTACAGTATGATATTCTAACGAGGCAACCAATAACATTACAGTATGATATTCTAATGAGGCAACCACTAACATTACAGTATGATTTTCTAATATTCTAATGAGGCAACCACTAACATTACAGTATGATATTCTAATGAGGCAACCACTAACATTACAGTATGATATTCTAATGAGGCAGCCACTAATATTACAGTATGATATTCTAATGAGGCAACCACTAACATTACAGTATGATATTCTAATGAGGCGACCACTAACATTACAGTATGATATTCTAATGAGGCAACCACTAACATTACAGTATGATATTCTAATGAGGCAACCACTAACATTACAGTATGATATTCTAATGGGGCAACCACTAACATTACAGTATGATATTCTAATGAGGCAACCACTAATATTACAGTATGATATTCTAATGAGGCAACCACTAACATTACAGTATGATATTCTAATGAGGCAACCACTAACATTACAGTATGATATTCTAATGAGGCAACCACTAACATTACAGTATGATATTCTAATGGGGCAACCACTAACATTACAGTATGATATTCTAATGAGGCAACCACTAACATTACAGAATGATATTCTAATATTCTAATGAGGCAACCACTAACATTACAGTATGATATTCTAATGATGCATCCACTAACATTACAGTATGATATTCTAACGAGGCAACCACTAACATTACAGTATGTTATTCTAATGAGGCAACCACTAACATTAAAGTATGATATTCTAACGAGGCAACCACTAACATTACAGTATGCTATTCTAACGAGGCAACCACTAACATTACAGTATGATATTCTAATGAGGCAACCACTAACATTACAGTATGATATTCTAATGGGGCAACCACTAACATTACAGTATGATATTCTAATATTCTAATGAGGCAACCACTAACATTACAGTATGATATTCTAATGAGGCAACCACTAACATTACAGTATGATTTTCTAATGAGGCAACCACTAACATTTCAGTATGATATTCTAATGTTCTAATGAGGCAACCACTAACATTACAGTAGGATATTCTAATGAGGCAACCACTAACATTACAGTATGATATTCTAATGAGGCAACCAATAATACTACAGTTTGATATTCTAATATTCTAATACGGCAACCACTAACATTACAATGATATTCTAACGAGGCAACCACTAACATTCCAGTATGATATTCTAATGAGGCAACTACTAACATTACAGTATGATATTCTAACGAGGCAACCACTAACATTACAGTATGATATTCTAATCAGGCAACCACTAACATTACAGTATGATATTCTAATGAGGCAACCACTAACATTACAGTATGATATTCTAATGACGCAACCACTAACATTACAGTATGATATTCTAATATTCTAATGAGGCAACCACTAACATTACAGTATGATATTCTAATGAGGGCAACCACTAACATTACAGTATGATATTCTAATGAGGCAACCACTAACATTACAGTATGGTATTCTAATGAGGCAACCACTAACATTACAGTATGATATTCTAATGGGGCAACCACTAACATTACAGTATGATATTCTAATGAGGCAACCACTAATATTACAGTATGATATTCTAATGAGGCAACCACTAACATTACAGTATGATATTCTAATGAGGCAACCACTAACATTACAGTATGATATTCTAATGAGGCAACCACTAACATTACAGTATGATATTCTAATGGGGCAACCACTAACATTACAGTATGATATTCTAATGAGGCAACCACTAACATTACAGTATGATATTCTAATATTCTAATGAGGAACCACTAACATTACAGTATGATATTCTAATGATGCATCCACTAACATTACAGTATGATATTCTAACAGGGGCAACCACTAACATTACAGTATGCTATTCTAACGAGGCAACCACTAACATTACAGTATGATATTCTAATGAGGCAACCACTAACATTACAGTATGATATTCTAATGGGGCAACCACTAACATTACAGTATGATATTCTAATATTCTAATGAGGCAACCACTAACATTACAGTATGATATTCTAATGAGGCAACCACTAACATTACAGTATGATTTTCTAATGAGGCAACCACTAACATTCCAGTATGATATTCTAATGTTCTAATGAGGCAACCACTAACATTACAGTAGGATATTCTAATGAGGCAACCACTAACATTACAGTATGATATTCTAATGAGGCAACCAATAATACTACAGTTTGATATTCTAATATTCTAATACGGCAACCACTAACATTACAATGATATTCCTAACGAGGCAACCACTAACATTCCAGTATGATATTCTAATGAGGCAACTACTAACATTACAGTATGATATTCTAACGAGGCAACCACTAACATTACAGTATGATATTCTAATCAGGCAACCACTAACATTACAGTATGATATTCTAATGAGGCAACCACTAACATTACAGTATGATATTCTAATGAGCGCAACCACTAACATTACAGTATGATATTCTAATATTCTAATGAGGCAACCACTAACATTACAGTATGATATTCTAATATTGGAATGAGGCAACATCTAACATTACAGTTTGATAGTCTAATATTCTAATGCCAGTGAGCAAATCTCCAATCTCCACCCTATTCCCTATGTAGTGCACTACTTTAGATCTGGTCAGAATTAGCCTAGTGCACTACGTAGGGAACAGGGTGTCATTTGGGCCAGAGCCAGTAACTCCCCTGGGTATGAATTGTCTCTCTATCTTATCTGTCTTCTATATGATGTTCTCCTCTCCTCCTCTCTTCTCTCCTCTATTCACTCTATTCTATCATCCACACCACATGCCAGCTTCAACACAATCCATTTACAAGTTAAAGACACACCTTGGAATAAATAGCAAAGGAAAACTACTACTAGATGGATTTTTTATTTCCCATCACCTTAAATCATATTTAATAACTGAACAGTAGCAGACCTAACTTCATCTGTTCCTGACTCTGGGTAGTGGATTAAAAAGACCATCAATCTCCAATGATATTAAAGTACAATTCTGAACATTACTGATATACTGAGTGACAAGTCAAGATATCTGCTGGGTTTTTATTGTTTGGTTAATAGCACCACCTGCTGGACAGGTTTAATGTTGCTTGACTGAGCAGTATGGGAGAATAAAAGATGCCAAACTTAGGGCCGGTTTCCAGGACATCTCCATTGAACATGCTTTTAGTCTAGGACTAGGCTTCATCTGTGTCCGGGAAACCAGCCCATATAGTTCAATTAGCAAGTAAGTAACACTACCTGTTCCATGATACTGAGGAAAATGACATTGAGACAGAGAACCAATTGAGAAAACATTTCAATGGCTCTGAATGACAACCAACATACCTTAACAGCATACATCATGATTAATGTAAATGTATAAGATTAAAACGTTGCACTTACAAAAAATATGAATGCATTGAATTGTAATTCATAACATCTTCTGAAGATCAAATCAATCAAATCATTGTACATAAAAACAGAGCAGAATGAATCATCACATCTGGGGACCATCACCACCAGCATGACTAGTATCTATGTGGACCCTACTACAGTTTAACCAGCTCAGCTATAGACTACACCAGCATGACTAGTATCTATGTGGACCCTACTACAGTTTAACCAGCTCAGCTATAGACTACACCAGCATGACTAGTATCTATGTGGACCCTACTACAGTTTAACCAGCTCAGCTATAGACTACACCAGCATGACTAGTATCTATGTGGACCCTACTACAGTTTAACCAGCTCAGCTATAGACTACACCAGCATGACTAGTATCTATGTGGACCCTACTACAGTTTAACCAGCTCAGCTATAGACTACACCAGCATGACTAGTATCTATGTGGACCCTACTACAGTTTAACCAGCTCAGCTATAGACTACACCAGTATGACTAGTATCTATGTGGACCCTACTACAGTTTAACCAGCTCAGCTATAGACTACACCAGCATGACTAGTATCTATGTGGACCCTACTACAGTTTAACCAGCTCAGCTATAGACTACACCAGCATGACTAGTATCTATGTGGACCCTACTACAGTTTAACCAGCTCAGCTATAGACCACACCAGCATGACTAGTATCTATGTGGACCCTACTACAGTTTAACCAGCTCAGCTATAGACTACACCAGCATGACTAGTATCTATGTGGACCCTACTACAGTTTAACCAGCTCAGCTATAGACTACACCAGCATGACTAGTATCTATGTGGACCCTACTACAGTTTAACCAGCTCAGCTATAGACTACACCAGCATGACTAGTATCTATGTGGACCCTACTACAGTTTAACCAGCTCAGCTATAGACTACACCAGCATGACTAGTATCTATGTGGACCCTACTACAGTTTAACCAGCTCAGCTATAGACTACACCAGCATGACTAGTATCTATGTGGACCCTACTACAGTTTAACCAGCTCAGCTATAGACTACACCAGCATGACTAGTATCTATGTGGACCCTACTACAGTTTAACCAGCTCAGCTATAGACTACACCAGCATGACTAGTATCTATGTGGACCCTACTACAGTTTAACCAGCTCAGCTATAGACTACACCAGCATGACTAGTATCTATGTGGACCCTACTACAGTTTAACCAGCTCAGCTATAGACTTCACCAGCATGACTAGTATCTATGTGGACCCTACTACAGTTTAACCAGCTCAGCTATAGACTACACCAGCATGACTAGTATCTATGTGGACCCTACTACAGTTTAACCAGCTCAGCTATAGACTACACCAGCATGACTAGTATCTATGTGGACCCTACTACAGTTTAACCAGCTCAGCAGTACTACCATAGAGATAAAACCCAGGATAGAGGGGCTGAGTGAATGTGGTCTGGACTCTGTGGAGGAGGGTCATTGTGTCAGAGACACTGTAGAAGGACAGAGTACCTGCCTTGTGATCCAAGTCCACTCCTACTCTGGAGGACTGAGGGCCTGATACTTTAGTCACAACATTATTGTGTCTGAACCAATAATCACCACTAGAGCACAAAAAAATCCAGGACTTGTCATTGAGTCCAAATACACCATCTGTCTCTGTTCTGCTGATGTCTTTATATGAGACTGCTGTATAAACATCCTCCCCACTCCACTCCACCTCCCAGTAACAGCGTCCAGACAGACCCTCTCTACACAGAACCTGACAGTAGTTAGTGAATCTGTCTGGATGAACAGGATATGGTTGGACTTGGCCTGTACGTGTCACCTTTCTGTTCCCTTTAGACAGAGAGAGGAGTGTGTCTGCTGTGTTTGGGTCCAGGGTGAGCTGACAGGAATCTGGGAGAAGAGCAGAGCAGAGACCAATGAGGGGAGTTAGAACAATAAGTGAAGTCAGATACTGTATCTACCCTGTCTTTGATTAGAGCACAGCAGAGATCAAATCAGAGAAATATGAGGAGTCAGATAGATACCCAGTGTTTGATTAGATCTACTATTGCTATATATTTCTAGAGGGATTGTTAGGAGTGTCAGTAAAAAGAGACTGTTAGTTACTTCAGAATAAAGAGACTCACATTGTAAGAACTGTTCTCTGGTCTTGGGCTCTGGAGGCAGTACAACATCCACTATATTCACTACAGACACACAAACACATTCACAGAGAGAGAGGGAATGTTATCATCATACCATATTCCACATGTATATGACTAGTAGGGAACTTTCAATGGTCTAAAGTTGATGTTCTTATTATTTTCAACACACCTGTAGTGGAGATCTTGGTCCATTCTCCTTTAAGGACGTCTTCTAGTTTCTCTCTCAGTTCAGACACAGTCTTACTCACATCTCCAAAGTACTGAAGAGGACGGACAACGATGCTGGGTAAGTCTGAAGATACACTGATAACGGAGAGAGACTGATAACTCTGGGGGGAGAGAGAGAGAGGGGGAGGGAGAGAGAGAGAGAGAGAGAGAGAAAAGAACCAAATGATTGAGAGTTTCACATTGAGTTTTAATTTCATATCACATGTATCAAGGCAGTTGAGTTACCTGGAGGAAATGGATGTGATCCTCTGTGTGTGAGAGCTGCTCCAGCTCAGTGCTTCTCTTCCTCAGCTCAGCTATCTCCTGCTCCAGTTGCTCCAGGAGTCCTTCAGCTTGACTCACTTGAGCCTTCTCTTGGGCTCTGATCAGCTCCTTCACCTCAGAGCGCCTTCTCTCAATGGAGTGGATCAGCTCAGTAAAAGATCTTATCACTGTCCTCCACTGCTGCCTGTGCAGAGCGCTGTTAAGAGAGAGAGAGAGAGAGACTTGTCTTACTTTAATGAGCCATCCTCATTACACTAACACCCCCCCACCCTAAAAGCACATTGTGTGACACCACAACCTCCACACAATCACATTATCCAGTACCCAACACCACAGTACAATACACCAACCAGCACCACATTCCAACCGGTCCATCCAACCCCCTCCTCTCCAGCCGTACAGACAGCCCCCTGAGCCCCCATACCTCCTGAAACATCTCCACACTGTTGATCATTTTGTACAACTCAAACTCAACCCTAAGGCGTCAACAGTAATGGCATTACCCTGGCAACACAGAAAAAACATGATGAACAGTCTGTCATTGCAGAAAACGGACACCCCTCCCCAACTCCCAGGTCAACCCGAGCCAACCAGCTATTGGTGTCCAGGGCTCCATGTAATACCCTCCACTGGACGACCCCTGACCTTTCCAGCACTGGGAGCTTATAGAGCACCCTCCACCTATACCCTGCCATGCTCTCAGCCCCCACAACCCCCTGCCACTGATGCCCCTTCACTCCCGCTAAGCTCCTGATGTGTCTAACCTTGACACTGAGGGTGTACAGCACCTTACCCCCCACCTCCTCAAACTCCCCCAGGCTCAGAGTGTTAAAAGTCAGTAAGTCCTCCAGACTCTCCTGCCAGTCCCCAGTCTCTGCTGTCACTTGCAGTGGTGGAAACGGTGGTGGCCCCTCCTCAGGCTGCTCCAGCCCTCAGTAATGTCTCCTGAGTGGCGCAGTGGTCTAAGGCGCTGCATCGCAGTGCTAACTGTGCCACTAGAGATCCTGGTTCGAATCCAGGCTCTGTCGCAGCCGGCCGCGACCGGGAGACTCATAGGCGGCGCACAATTGGCCCAGCGTCGTCCAGGGTAGGGGAGGGAATGGCTGGCAGGGATGTAGCTCAGTTGATAGAACATGGCGTTTGCAACGCCAGGGTTGTGGGTTTGATTCCCACGGGGGGCCAGTATAAAAATATGTATTCACTAACTGTAACTCGCTCTGGATAAGAGCATCTGCTAAATGACTTAAATGTAAAAAATTTACTGCAGCATAGAAATCAGAGACCCCTGCTGTATTGAGTCTCTCCTGCCGCATGATGAAGAGCTGCTGATCCAGCCCCAAACCACCAGCCCTCCTCAACAGAGCACATGCTGGTTCCCTCCAGCCCACCTCCGTACGGTACAGTAGCTTGTTTGTGTTTGAACGTCCTGGTACACAGTACGTTTGGTCATTGTGTACAATAGAGTCCAGGTGGGACTTCAGTCTGTTAGCGAGGACCTTGGCAAAGACCTTATAGTCCAAACAGAGCAATGCCACAGGCCTCCAGTTCTTTATGTCGCTCAAATCTACTTGTTTGGGCAGGAGAGTCAAAGCCTCCCGTCTACAGCTTAGCGACAGCTCCCCCACCCCGACGCACTCACACAACACACGTCCTGTCCAATAACTTCCCAGACCTTTTACAAAAAAAATCAGAGGCAGACCGTCTGAGAGACGGCAGCTGAGAGTTTGTGAAATGCCAGGGAAATGTCAATTCTCTGTGACAGAGAGAGTTTGGAAAGGTTTGTGAGCAGAACCTGAGAAAACCCAGGATAATAATAATAATAATAATAATATGCCATTTAGCAGACGCTTTTATCCAAAGCGACTTACAGTCATGTACATATATTTTTACATATGGGTGGTCCCGGGGATCGAACCCACTACCCTGGCATTACAAGCGCCATGCTCTACCAGCTGAGCTACAGAGGATCACAGAGTTCTGCCCTCTATAAATCAGAGTACAACTCCACAGCCGCGGCCTCATCTCCCCACAACAGAAGTTACCCACCCATCAGGCTCCCGCATCTCCCCACAACAGAAGTTACCCACCCATCAGGCTCCCTCATCTCCCCACAACAGAAGTTACCCACCCATCAGGCTCCCTCATCTCCCCACAACAGAAGTTACCCACCCATCAGGCTCCCTCATCTCCCCCACAACAGAAGTTACCCACCCATCAGGCTCCCTCATCTCCCCACAACAGAAGTTACCCACCCATCAGGCACATTTTGGAAAGCAAAGACAAGGTCATTGATTTGGGCTGTAACCACTAACAACCTACCCTTACACACCTCTTTTGACATTTAAATGTTTTTGTTTGACTTATTCCCCCAGTCTCTGTCACCGTTCATGTTAAGGAAGTCTAACCGTGAAATCTCCATAAGAGGTGGGAGGGAAATCACCACAATCAGAAACCAGTAGAGAAGCCCATAAAGCCGCCATGTCAGAAAAAACCATCCATTTAAGCAGATTCTGAAGACATGCCCTTAAGAACCCATGACCCATTTTCCCAGCCTATACCACTTCCTGGGTGAGAGGACACTAAACCCCCTCATTCTTCATCACGTGTTGCACTGACCTTACAAACCTTCCAGGATCAATCAAATAAGACTCCAGCAGAACCTTTTTTTTCCCCTTTAGTCTCCATCAGGAACCTAGAAAGTTCTCTCACCGTATATACTGGGCCCTCAGCCTGACTGGCTGTCAGCTCTGGATCCAATGAGCCGTCTGAAAACGAGGCCTCCTCCTCCGCTCCCGCAGACTCACCTCCCCCCTCTTCCTCCTCCTCCATTGGCACGGTACCGTCCTCCTCCTCCCCAGTCTCTGCCCCCTGCACTTCCCCCCTGATCAGTGCCTCTTCCCCAATGACAGGCAATATTTCCTGGGATGAGCCCACCAAGCCTTTGCCCACCGGAGTCTCTGTTACTACAGAAACCTGCCTCAGCTCATGTAGCCCAGCTGCAACCCTCCCCACCACCGCTTTCTCCACGGCCTGCGCACCACCACTTGGCCATGCACTACTCTCCTCCCTCCTGGTACCCCCTCCATATATTCTGCAACTCTAAGTAATTACTACTTTAGTAAGGATATACACTTTATTACTACTGCAGTTGCTAAATAATTCCAATAGATGGCAGCATAAGACCATGAATGACATTTCAGAAGATTAGTTTAGTTCTCTCCCTGGATACACCACCACTCCACCTCACAGGAAAACTCCTGCCTGAGCTTTTTACTGTCCCTTTCCACACTGCTAACGCAAGAGGAAGGACTGAAAACACATTACTGTGAAGTAATATAATGATGATTCATGTTTATTATTACCTGTTTTTATGCTCATGTTTTTAAATTAAACTTCATTACTATAACTATTATCAATAAGCCTGAACATTAATTCAGTCACCTCTGCTTGACAAAAACGTATTTTTCTAGTACATTCATTGTCAAATTCATCAACCAGCATCGAGCCACTCTGCCTTCTCGAACAAGTAGCCAAATCAACAAGCCCCGACGAAAGCTTGAGCCGTCAGCGACAGCGAGCACTCTGTACTATAACGATTATCAATAAGCCTTCTCGCACAAGCGAGGGGTATGTTGAGGTAGATTTGCTAACCACGAGGGTTGCATGACGTAATTGATTAGCGGGCTGGAAGATGCAGTGTTTTGTCTTTTCTATTCCGAGACTGTTTACTCCCAATATCAGATATTACTCCTGAGTGGCGCAGTGGTATAAGGCACTGCATCGCAGCGCTAACTGTGCCACTAGAGATCCTGGTTCGAATCCAGGCTCTGTCGCAGCCGGCCGCGACCGGGAGACTCATGGGCGGTGCACAATTGGCCCAGCGTAGTCCAGGGTAGGGGAGGGAATGGCCAGCAGGGATGTAGCTCAGTTGATAGAGCATGGCATTTGCAATGCCAGGTTTGTGGGTTCGATTCCCATGGGGGGCCAGTATAAAAAAATATGTACTCATTAACTGTAAGTCGCTCTGGATAAGAGCGTCTGCTAAATGACTAAAATGTAATTAAGAACGTTTTTATATAATGCATGTTTACTAGGGTTGAGGTTAGCGCATCTGACTAGTGATTATTTGGCCGGTGTTCAATACCTGCTAGAGTTAATATTTTGTTGCTCTGCCAAAAGCAACACAGGCCTAATACGAGATATATAGCAAACTGTAAAGTAATGAGTGACCTTTTTAGAAAATCATAGGACATAGTCTTTGGTTGCATGCTATTTTATGGTTGTAGCTTATAACTGATGCTTTGTGGTTTTATGCAGCCATCTATTGTAAACATTTAGCAATTAAAAGTTATTAATTCACGTAAAGACATTGGTGAGGCAGCTGAGAAATAAAGTGTATTTTTCTTATTAATTCTGGAGATCAGTCTCAAACCTGCCCCACCTATGACATGCCAATTGCTGGACTTTCACATAGGTCACACCCAGTTCAAACCACATTTTAAAAATAAAACAAATGTGTTGTTTATCAAGTGTTCTGCCTTGCATTAATAAATGTAATAACATGACTAATAAAGGTTACATAGTTTTTATTTAAAAAATAACAATAAATGCTATTTAGTACTATAATGGTATTTACTAACAAAATTATTACTAAAATAGTTTCTAAACGTGTTCTAGGCTACCCTACACTAGAATTAGGGTTAGGGGTTAGAGTTAAGGCTAAAATAGGTTATAAGTAGGGTTAGAGTTTCTGTATAGCACTTTGTGACATCTGCTGATGTAAAAAGGACTTTATAAACATTTGATTGATTGATTGTTAGGTTTAGAGTATTTAAAGCAAAAAAAAATGAATAGGTTTATAACTCTCTTGCTCCTCCCTGTGGCCTTCTGTGGGTACTACATACCTCATTAACGACACTTGCTAGGCTCATTATCTGAGGTAGCAACTGTGTCAGATCTATAAATCAAGGAGCTACACCTATCCATTTAGTTTACAACTCAGTGAACCTGCGCAGCATTCGCTCAATTCAATGCCTACGAACTTACAGATTTCGACGCATATCAAATTACCCAGCAGTAATATAGAAACAATAAATGTTTTAAAAAAATTAAAAAGTTATTTCTTAATTGAAAAAATGTATTCTTGCTGTTTAAAATCGGCCACATCTTGAAAAAGAGGACGGACATGCGTTTTGTTTAGGTTATACACCTTTTTCTGAAAGAAAATATGATTAACTGTGACCAGAAAATGTTTAATGTTTGATTGCTATGTGCCAACCATATGTAGCACCGTGGGTCACCACAAGGTGTACCCAGGTGAACAGTGAGTTTGCTCACCTAGTAGTCATAACCTTGTTAATAATAAGTTACCTGAGGTAAAGCTACAATGTTAATACGGGCTGGTCTCATTACCAACAATAGTGAAGCTGGCATTGTGACGCAGAACAATGGGCTGGGAATAGAACTTTCATTAGGCGAGTTGGTGACACAGAGCTAAATACAACTAATACGAGCTGGCAGGGTGAAACATACCCTATTATTTCTAAACTATGGCAAGCATCTGGGACATATGGTAATATTATGAAACTGGGCTCCATGGCGGATGCAATGAAGTAGTTTTATCAGAAAAAGGTGTTAAAAATGTATTGTGTCCAGCCTAGTCCTAGCCCCCCACTGCCGGCTGGTCGCGCTTGACTGCACTAGCATTTTTGCCCTACATCCCCACACTAGAAACACCCGAAACTATCTGTGCTAGCAAACCCTGCGTTCCACCCCTCCCCTGCGTAACCTTGAAGTTTGTTAAGAAACAAACACTTGTCTACGAAAAGAGACAACATGTTTATCGGATTCCGCTTGGCACCCAGCCGAGAGCACACGAAAACCACTTGCAAATTTACCAAAACGAACCAACTACTTGCGGTCTGTTCGTAAGTAATAAACGGAGGAAGATTAGCCACCACAACTCTTGTCGAAAGAGGCGACACACCCCTCACAAAAATCCCACTCGCAACAAGACAAACCTTTTTCATTAACACAACCACCGCCTTGTTCATTCTGGATGCAGAGTGCAGATGTTCCGCTCCAACCTGTTCGCCGACCATGAGCAAAACTTCCTCCACACCTTTCTCCGGAACGCACCTGAAGCAACAGCGTTTCTTCTCCACTCGGTTGAGGCCATCACGCCGCCCTAACAAACTACCCCTACTCCCCCCTCAACTCTAAACGATAAACAGTGGAAACCAATAAACGAACCCTCCACCATGAGAAAATAAATTCAGAAAATACGCAAGAACCAAAAGAAAAAAGAATAGTAGCCCTCCTCACGAACCACAAATCTCTCACACAACCAACTTCTTCTTCTATGATATAATGGCGGTCCACAAACCAAGGTTAAAGGTGCATGCCGCCACCTACTGTGCTGGAGTGTGTGGTCAATCACGGTTTCCAACCTTTCTAAATCCTCCTACCTAACTCAGTACTTCTGAGAAAATAAAGAAGAGCCCTACTAACTTCTAATAGACCCTCCCCCATCCCCAAAATCCCTTCCAACCCCTCCAACCCCCCAACCTCAATGACCCTACACTTCAATCTTTCCGTCTCTTCAACATACTTACAACAATATAACAACACATGCTCCACCGTTTCATCGACCGTACCCCCAGACACAAACCATTCCCATGCTTGCCAACCAGATGTAATGAGCGAGTTCAATGTACAATGTCCTAAGCGCAATCTAGTAAACACCACATCTTCCTTCCTAATCTGACTTTTGAATCTTGGTCCATCGACCTTTCTGTAAAACTGTCAACTATTCATATAAATGCCGGCCCTTGTGCTCAGAGTACCATCTCTTCTGCCACACATCTATCAAAATGTCTCTGATCTTACATTTGGCCTCACCTCTACCCAGTGGAACATTAATATCAATTATATCTCGTTTCAAAGCTCTTTTAGCTAACTGGTCTACAATTTCATTCCCTTCCACACCCGAATGTGCTGGGACCCAGCAGAATCTCACTACTACACCCAATCTCTCAATTCTCCATAATAACATTAATACCTCCAATAGCAGGTCATTCCTATTAGATTTACCAGATGATAAACTATTCAATACAGACAGATAATCTGAGAATACTATAATTCTAACAGGTTGTACGTCCTCCACCCACTGGAGGGCAACTATTATCGCCAACAGTTCAACTGAGTATACTGACAGTTCATCTGTTAGTCTTCTACATATCTGCACATCAAATTCAGGAACGTAAACGCCTGCTCCTGTGAGCCCACTATCTGGGTCCTTGGATCCATCTGTGAAAAGCGGTAAAAAAGCATAAAAACCTCTACCAATGTAATTGTCAACCAGTTTCACTATATCACTGACTTCTGACCAATCTTTCCTTTTCTCTACCATGGTTAGATCAACAACAGGGTCTGGGAGTAACCATGGAGGAACATCCCCTATCACCACAGAAGGGCCAACCTCCAACTCCCTCAAACCACTCTCATCAGCAAGCTTTCCAACTGTCCAACCAAAACCACTGCCTTGTCTACTAGTATATTCCCAACAGTCATCTAGAACAGTAGCAGTGGGATGCTCAACCTCACAGCCTTTCAACCCAATAAGATAATGACCATTTTTTACGCAGTATATCATTTACATTTACATTTTAGTCATTTAGCAGACGCTCTTATCCAGAGCGACTTACAGTTAGTGAGTGCATACATTATATATATATACTTTTTTTTTCTCATACTGGCCCCCCCCCGTGGGAATCGAACCCACAACCCCTGGCGTTGCAAACGCCATGCTCTACCAACATCCCCTGCCGGCCATTTCCCTCCCCTACCCTGGACGACGCTGGGCCAATTGTGCGCCGCCCCATGGGTCTCCCGGTCGCGGCCAGCTACGACAGAGCCTGGATTCGAACCAGGATCTCTAGTGGCACAGCTAGCACTGCGATGCAGTGCCTTAGACCAAAGGCATCTCTCCTGCCTCCACCAGTAAGGCACATACAGATGTTGATTTAAATGCACCAATACATATCCTTAAAGCTATATACTGGATTCTGTCCAGCTTCTGAAGCCAAGTCTTTACCTCTGTTCCATAAACTGTACACCAGTAATCAATTGTCGTCCTGATCAGAGCTCTATAAATATCCATCAACAATTGTCTGTCAGCACCCCATTCATAACCAGAGACCCACACAACCAACTACCGTAAAAGTGATGGAATGAGAGAGCCAGAGACATCGTTACAACACTGTACATAGCCATAATTTAGCATTTCTTCTTCTTCTTTGGAGTTTAACGGCGGTTGGCATGGAAAAATAAAAAAATAAAAACAACAAAACAACAAATCTTCTGAAGTCAAATCTTGTATGCCCAAATACTTCTCTGCAGCTGCCACCACAACATCTATTTTCTGTGATTTACGTTCCATTTGTACTGTACAATTGATAACCATTGCTATGAACTCTAAGAAGCTAACTTTACTGAAGCATATATCACTCGTTGGCCTATCCCCCTGTGCTGGCACAGATCTACTACTCACAGGGATCCTCTCAGGATCTCTCACCCTTGACCCATCCTCCTCTACTTTCTTCACTGCCTCAGCATACGACACCTTCTGCACTACTCTGACTCTAGCCACCTCAACCTGCCTCTCTCGCACCGGACACTTCCAATCCCCAGCAACATGGGCATCCCAACAGTTGACCCACACAACTTTATCCACCGAAACTACACAATCCTCTATCCCATGCCCTCCCTGCACACTTCCCACATCTTGGAATCTCCCTCCTACAAACTGCTGCAACATGACCATAAACGTTGCACCTGAAACAGAGCAGTGGATTCGGCACAAAGTTCTAACAGGATAACTGATATATCCTACCATGACTTTGTTGGGTAAAGACTAAAAACTCAAAAGGACTGACAGTGACTCCTCTGTTTCACCAAGCTCACCACCAGGTCTGTGTTGCACCAAACGGCGGGAATCACAAACACCAGGAATCTTCATCTTCAATTGCTCCACCTCCACACTTAACGTTACCCCAGAAATCACTCCTTTCAATGGTGCCCTGTTCTTAAGAGCAAAGCAAGAAACAGATCTTGACCCAAGTTGCGTGACACGGAGCGCCCACTCCCTCTGGTCATAAGAAACACAAACAAATATCCCAAGTCCACTACAGGTTACCTTCACTGATTCAACTGCACCCAACTCCTTTCCCACCCACCCTGGAAACTACAAATGGATCTACCAAAAGGTATGGATCCACTTTCTCCAAAAAATGTAACTCCTACTGCACCATATTCTTCTTTATCATGTCCATTGATGCCAGGCTCTGGTTCTGAGCTCTTCACCACACCTTCTACCTCACTTAACTCTCCCTCATTCATTTCCATTTCACCTCCAGAACTCAGTCTGGCGAATGGCTCACTCGGTTTTCACTTGAATTATAACATTTGAAAGTCTCTATTCCTTTGAAACTTTTGTGAGTGTAATGTTTACTGTTAATTTCTCGTGGTTTATTTCACTTTTGTTTAGTATCTATTTCACTTGCTGTGGCAATGTAAACATATGTTTCCCATGCCAATAAAGCCCTTTGAATTCAAATGAATTGAGAGAGAGAGAGAGAGCTCCATGTTAATGTATAGGGGATATGAGTCAGTCATGGTTACTTATGGTTATGTGATGAAGTAGCCCCGCCTTCGACAGCCTGTTCCCAACAGTGGGGTCAGTGGGATTGGATAGGGGCCTCTCTCCCTCTCTCTCTCTCTCTCTCTGACTGGAGGAGAGAAGTGAAATGGTGTGTCTCCTCTGGTCAACAATACTCACCTTGAGAGACTCCACAGCCTGTTGGAGCTCCTTCAGGTCCTTCTCTCTCTCCTGGAATCTCTGCTGGACCTTCTGCTGACTCATCCCCAGCTGCCTCTGTGGATAATCACTCTTCAATGAGCTATCAAGCTTTATTTGTCCAGTAGATCAATAGTATAGTAATGTGACATAGGGCCCATAGAAGATAGGGATTAAAATGTTGAGGAACTGTCTGTGTGAAATTATATTATTATATTGTTATGTGAATGATTATAGTTTTTATGGTAGGCGTGCATGTATCAAGGGGTTGAGGCTGAACTTTGGACTCATAAAAGGGCATTCGGAATGATAATGTTGTATGACTTTAGAAAATTGTGAAACATTTGGAGCACACTCAATATACTCAAGGTTTGTGTTCATATTTGTTCTGCCGTGGATTGATTTCATTTGTATGATCTCACATTCAAACAGCCTTAGTTCCTACTGTAATTATTCTTTCTTTATCAGACAGTCATCAACAAGTTGTTCTGGTCTTACCCGTTTCTCAGTCCTCTCTGCTGCAGCTGACACTGTATCATGGCCTTTATGTTCATCCATTGTACACAGCATACAGATACACTGCTGATCGGTACGACAGTAAACCTCCAGCAGTTTGTCATGATGAGAGCAGATCTTCTCCTGTAGTTGTGCGGTGGCTTTGACCAGCTTGTGCTTCTTGAAAGCAGGAGATTCATAGTGAGGTTGGAGGTGAGTCTCACAGTAAGAGGCCAGACACGCCAGACAGGACATGAGGGCTTTCTGCTTTCTGGTCTCAGTGCAGAAATCACACGCCACATCTCCAGGTCCAGCATAGCACAGAGCAGGAGGGGGAGCAGCCTGGAGTCCTGTCTTCTTCAGTTTCTCCACCAACTCAGCCAACATGTTATTTTTCCTCAGATTAGGCCTTGGAGTGAAGGTCTCTCTGCACTGGGGACAGCTATAGACACCTTTCAGATCATCCTGATCCCAGCTTTCTTTAATACAGCCCATACAGTAGCTGTGTCCACAGGCAGTAGTCACCAGATCCTTCAGTGGATCCAGACAGATGGAGCAACAGAACAGTTCCTGATTCTCTGCCATTTTGGTGCTCTCTCCCGTAGGTTAAGCAATGGCAGTGTCAAAGATTACTTTCTGTTTCAAGGAACTCTACACCAGAGGACAGGGAGTGGCTTCCTTTTGACTGTGTACTCTGTATGTAGAGGGGGTGTGTTTTCTTTGATAAGGAAGTGTGACAGAGTGTTGGGTAGTAGCCAGAGATGTTCAGTATTTCTCTTACATCTATTTGAAATACGTATTTTAATGACTTCTGAGTATTTTGTCATTTGAATCATACTGGGCTGAACTAAACTTTTCAAAATACTAAATACTTTTCTATACAATTTTTTTATTGTGATTCACATTTTGCATTAATTGAAAGTCACTCTGGATAATAGTGTCTACTAAATGATTACAATGTAAATGCAAAAATTAATAATTGCAATCACTGAAAAACTCAATTTAAAGGGATTCTTCAGGATTTAGGCAATGAAGCCCTTTATCTATTTCCCCAGAGTCAGATGAACTCATGGACACCATTTTAATGTCTCTGCATCCTGTATGAAGGAAGTTTGTAGTAGTTTTGGGAGCCAATGCCAACTAGCGTTAGCGCAATGACTGGAAGTCTATGGCGTGCTAGCAGTTACTATAGACTTCATAGCGCTAATGCTAGTTAGAAACTTCCTTCAAACTGTAGAGACAAATAAATGGTTCCATTCATTCATTGATTTTTAGAACATTTTCAGGTCATTGTTTGTTTTCAGTGGAAAGTCCAAATACATTATTTTTCAGATGTTGGGGGGGTAAAACTGGCAAATCTATCATGTTTATTTCTGCTCCATAAAGTTGTCCTAGAATCTGTTGTTACCCTGACCTCTCCCACAGATTCCATCAGGTTACTACATTCAGGCCATGAACTCTAACCTGCACCTGAACAGCTTCCTCCTGCCCATCGGTGCCATGAACGTCATCAGCATCCTACCTCTGCTGCTGGGCCCTCTCATGGAGTGTGTCACCTCCTGCTACCTGTCCATGGAGAAAAGACCCTTCTCCCCCCGCCAGAGTCATCAGTAAGCACACACACACACACACACAGACAGACAGACAGACAGACACACACTCACACACACAGACACAGACACACACACACACATATGCACAAATACCATCCACATCAATGAGCCAGTCAATGTTAATGTCTCTCTCCCCCTCTCTCTCTCTGAGATTTGCATTTTTTATATATTTTTTTCTAGCTTTATAAAAAAACAAACGGATAAAAACCTGGTTTTCTAATATGTACGGTCTAAAATCTTGAGGAAGTCCCTTTACCATATGACATTTTCTATGTTGCTATGTTAATGATTATAGTGTTTATGGTAGGTGTACATGTATCAAGGAGTTGAGGGTCACCTGGTATACTCGGCAGCTGGGTAAACACCTCCCGAGTATCATTTCTTACTCGGCAGGATCCGTCCACGTTTTCGGAGGGCTCCTGGCAAGCGGGGAGTCGCCGACCCGCGTTCAAAGTGCCGGGTCCGCTTAAGCGAGTGCGTCCCGCGCGCCCCATGTCTTCTTTTTTTCATTTTCATATTTTTGAAAAAATAATTTTTCATATTTTTTTTCTGCTTCAAAGTAGATTAAATGAAGCTTCACCTCCATTCAGGCAGTTATCACACCCCCCACCCGGATTCGACCCACTGGTCATTTAAAGACGTGTTTGGCTACGGGCACGTGGTAAGTTATGCGTTCACCTGGTAGTCGTCTTTTTTTCATTTTCATATTTATGAAAAAATACATATATATATATTTTTGGTAGTCATTTAGCAGACACTCTTATCCAGAGCGACTTAAAGTTAGTGATGCATATTTTCTTCATATTTTTTATTTTTTTAAATATATTTTTTTCTAGCTTTATAAAAAAACAAACGGATAAAAACCTGGTTTTCTAATATGTACGGGTTCATGAGGGTTGCCTAATCACACATGTGACATTTTGGAAGGATGTGACCTTTTTAACCCTTCGAAACAGCACCTATGACCACAATATAAGGCACTTCCGGTTGTCACAGGAAGCTGTAATTAAACACATATCCTCATTGGGACAAGCTCTTACAGAATCCTGAGTTTCAGGTCAATCTGTGAAAAACTAAACTTTTTACAGAGGGTTGAATGTAGCGTTTTCACTATCTGCTGGTGGATACATCTAAACCATGTTTAGGGTCAATCTTCCCACTTCCGGTTGCTCCAGGAAGCTTAAACTCAACAGAGGTAATCCTTATAGTGGCCTGATGGGTTGACAAAGAAGACAGTTTGATATGGCAATATAAACCCACATAGGCATCAAGTTGAAGTTAGGGCAGCAGGCAATGTATTTCTATATCCCCTGTGGAGGCTGGCCACTCTCTCCCCCCTTTCTCCTAGCCTGCTGCACCTCATATGACATTTTGGAAGGATTTACCCTATTTGAAAAAAGTTGAAAGGCAACGTGGATCTACTGTGGTGTAGTTCTTCCCAGCATTGCAACCAAATCAGATTTGTATTACATATTGCCTGGAGTGATTTAAAAAGGAAAGAAAGCTCTAATCTTTACCCAAATGGTCTCAAATTATAGGCCTGATCACCCTGGACCAATGCCTGTTGGTAATTTCAGTAGAACCATGCAACTCAAGTAGCTATTCAACCTCAAAACTACCTGGTTTTGCTATACATTCAAAACAGCAGTATAATGTGACATTTTTTGTGGGCATTTAAAAATGACAGAAAATCTTTTCCAAAATGGTCTCAAATGAGCTGTACTCTCAGGCCCATGGGAGAAAGGGTTTTACTAGGCAGGGAGTGTAGAACAAGATGCATGGAGCTCCAGAGGTCACAAGGTCAATGTGGGCCTGCATGGATGTCAGCAGGGCATGAGGGAGAAGGCCCAAGTGAATAGGTGTGTCTGTGTGAGTGTGTTTGTGAGTGAACCTGTCCTACATCACCTGGTATACTCGGCAGCTGGGTAAACACCTCCCGAGTATCATTTCTTACTCGGCAGGATCCGTCCACGTTTTCGGAGGGCTCCTGGCAAGCGGGAGTCGCCGACCCGCGTTCAATGTGCCGGTCCGCTTAGCGAGTACGTCCCGCACGCCCCCATGTCTTCTTTTTTTCATTTTCATATTTTTGAAAAAAATAATTTTTCATATCTTTTTTCTGCTTCAAAGTAGATTAAGTCAGCTTCTCCAACATTCCGGTTTTTTCTCTGCTTCAAAGTAGATTAAGTGAAGCTTCACCTCCATTCAGGCAGTTATCACACCCCCACCCGGATTCGACCCCACTGGTCATTTAAAGATGTGTTTGGCTACGGGCACGTGGTAAGTTATGCGTTCACCTGGTAGTCAGTCTTTTTTTCATTTTCATATGTATGAAAAAATATATATATATTTTTTGGTAGTCATTTAGCAGACACTCTTATCCAGAGCGACTTACAGTTAGTGATGCATATTTTCTTCATATTTTTTATTTTTTTGTATATTTTTTTCTAGCTTTATAAAAAAACAAACGGATAAAAACCTGGTTTTCTAATATGTACGGGTTCATGAGGGTTGCCTAATCACACATGTGACATTTTGGAAGGATGTGACCTTTTTAACCCTTCAAAACAGCACCTATGACCACAATGTAAGGCACTTCCGGTTGTCACAGGAAGCTGTAATTAAACACATATCCTCATTGGGACAAGCTCTTACAGAATCCTGAGTTTCAGGTCAATCCGTGAAAAACTAAACTTTTTACAGAGGGTTGAATGTAGCGTTTTCACTATCTGCTGGTGGATACATCTAAACCATGTTTAGGGTCAATCTTCCCACTTCCGGTTGCTCCAGGAAGCTTAAACTCAACACAGGTAATCCTTATAGTGGCCTGATGGGTTGACAAAGAAGACAGTTTGATATGGCAATATAAACCCACATAGGCATCAAGTTGAAGTTAGGGCAGCAGGCAATGTATTTCTATATCCCCTGTGGAGGCTGGCCACTCTCTCCCCCTTTCTCCTAGCCTGCTGCACCTCATATGACATTTTGGAAGGATTTAACCTATTTGAAAAAAGTTGAAAGGCAACGTGTAGTTCTTCCCAGCATTGCAACCAAATCAGATTTGTATTACATATTGCCTGGAGTGATTTAAAAAGGAAAGAAAGCTCTAATCTTTACCCAAATGGTCTCAAATTATAGGCCTGATCACCCTGGACCAATGCCTGTTGGTAATTTCAGTAGAACCATGCAACTCAAGTAGCTATTCAACCTCAAAACTACCTGGTTTTGCTATACATTCAAAACAGCAGTATAATGTGACATTTTTTGTGGGCATTTAAAAATGACAGAAAATCTTTTCCAAAATGGTCTCAAATGAGCTGTACTCTCAGGCCCATGGGAGAAAGGGTTTTACTAGGCAGGGAGTGTAGAACAAGATGCATGGAGCTCCAGAGGTCACAAGGTCAATGTGGGCCTGCATGGATGTCAGCAGGGCATGAGGGAGAAGGCCCAAGTGAATAGGTGTGTCTGTGTGAGTGTGTGTGTGAGTGAACCTGTCCTACATCACCTGGTATACTCGGCAGCTGGGTAAACACCTCCCGAGTATCATTTCTTACTCGGCAGGATCCGTCCACGTTTTCGGAGGGCTCCTGGCAAGCGGGGAGTCGCCGACCCGCGTTCAATGTGCCGGTCCGCTTAGCGAGTCGTCCCCGCACGCCCCATGTCTTCTTTTTTTCATTTTCATATTTTTGAAAAAATAATTTTTCATATTTTTTTTCTGCTTCAAAGTAGATTAAGTGAAGCTTCACCTCCATTCAGGCAGTTATCACACCCCCCCACCCGGATTCGACCCCACTGGTCATTTAAAGACGTGTTTGGCTATGGGCACGTGGTAAGTTATGCGTTCAGAGACAGAGACAGAGACAGAGAGAGAGAGAGAGAGAGAGAGAGAGAGAGAGAGAGAGAGAGAGAGAGAGAGAGAGAGAGAGAGAGAGAGAGAGAGAGAGGAGAGAGAGAGAGAGAGAGAGAGAGAGAGAGAGAGAGAGAGAGAGAGAGAGAGAGAGAGAGAGAGAGAGAGAGAGAGAGAGAGAGAGAGAGAGAGAGAGAGAGAGAGAGAGAGAGAGAGGACATCAGGTAAAGTTCTGGAGATGAGGGAATATGTGTGCAGAAAGAAACCCTCCAGTATGGTTAACCCCAGTTAGGCCCAGTATGGACTATCAATACAAGTGACCATTTAGAATGTGACCCAGTTCAATGGGTCTTAACAGAACTGGGGGATGTCAGCCATGAAGTTGTCTAAACACAACTGGAATATAATTTGTTTGTGATTCATTGTTAATGGATTTTCCATTAGGAACACAGGGGGAAAACCTAACACAACAACACACATAACACACAACCAATAAAAACAAATCTCCACATATGTTGCTCTTTATATGCCCCCCAACCATAATCTGGAAATATATTAATTTCAGACTTCTGGACATAAAACTTACATATTGTGTAAACCACACACAGACATGTGAAATCCCTTAGCTAGATGAGCCTCGAACATCAGAGCAATGGCCTAGGCGACAACACCTTGGGTGGGCAATTGTCTTCCAAATGAATGTTCATATATAACACGCCATTCTCCAAATCAATATTTCTATATAACATGCCATTCTCCTTGCATTATGCTGTTGGGTCAGGGAGGAGGGAGGTTGCAATGCTGGGAAAAACACCTCCACAGCAGATCCACACAGCATTGCAACATTTTTCGAATGAAAGTAACAGCGCCCTTGGGCACCCCTGTAGTTTATTTTTAGTCATTTAGCAGACACTCTTATCCAGAGTGACTTAATATATTTTTTGTGTAATTATTTTTTTCATACCTGCCCCCCAGTGGGAATCAAACCCTAAACCCTGGCATTGCAAATACCATGCTCTACAAACTGAGCCTCATCCCTGCCACAATTCAGACTACTGGACATAAATATAATTCCTATCTAAACCTAACGGCTTGTGAAACCCCCACACAGAGGTGTGAAATTCCTCAACTTGAGGAGCTTCAAACATCAGAACAATGGCCTGACAACACCTGAGACATTTTTTAGGAAGATGGCATCATCTGGTTCTATTGCCAACATGATTAGCTAAGTTATAAAAAAGTATATTACAGAGTTAGGCTTTCACAATAACATTCCTGGAAACAGATTGTAATTTTGATGCGCATAGGAATCATGAGTGCATTCAGGTGCGTATGCCACGGCTAAGTTTATTCACAGTAGACAAACAGGCTCATTCTGTTCAGAATAACCCAGGGTATGACGTCATGTCATCTTGTAACTATACATCAAATATAGTGATCATAAATGTTGACACTGTATTTGACATGAGTTTTATAATAAGGAAATTTGAAGTGCACATTTGGACTCATGGGTGTTTGGCTTGCTTGTATGACATCAAAGCAGTATTTATTATAGTCCTCAACGTCTCATCTTTCAAAATACATTGAGTCCTCTGAAGCGTAGAGCCTGTGGTCTGAAGTCATGTATAGCATGTTACTGTACAGCCACTGCGTACCAATTTAGGCGTTTATCAGTGCCATTTTCAACCTGTATACTTTAAAGGGCTACATACAAATTGTGCAACAATATTGCATTTTTAAAAGCCTGTTATATTAAATGAAGTGCCCTTTAATATAGACCACATGTAAAATTCAATAAATCAGATTTTTTTATATGAATAAAGACTTGCAAAAGTGCTAAAATTCTGCATTTTGGCATGTCCCTCTGTGCACCCTCTGTGACTTCTAGGACTATTTTAACCCACTTAACCCCAGAATTCCCCCAAGTTTTCAGGATCATTGCAAAGCCCTAGTTATTCTGTTGCTTTGACAAAGTCATTTCGGGAGATTGTGATTTATTTAATGTGATTAGTGATTCATTTTAAAGGGGCAATCAGCACTTGCAACATCCATTGATTCTTGAAGAATATAACCTATAAATGCCTCATGAGCTTAGTTCAACTGTCGTACCCCATCAGAACCCAAAATAGAAGCTTGTTTTACTCCGATGTTTGTAAACAAAGTAAATGTAAACAAATACTGTATAGCCTCAAAATATTGTTAAAACTATCATTTTTTATGTCATGGATGGTCAGTCCTTGCTTCCATAGCTCTGTATTTGAATTTGAAAGGGATTACATTTCTCCAGCCCCATCCCTCAGCTTTTACTAAAACAAGAGTTGGGAGTACGCTTTGTTATTGTTTCTACTGCTGATTGCTGCTTTAAGGTAAAACAAAGAAAAAAATGTGTCCCTCATTTGAATAATGGTGAAACTATTCCTTTTTTTTTTTTTTTTTTAAGAAACATTGAACATCTAAGAGAGAGAGAGAGAGAGAGAGAGAGAGAGAGAGAGAGAGAGAGAGAGAGAGAGAGAGAGAGAGAGAGAGAGAGAGAGAGAAAGAGAAGAGAGGGAGTTGTCAGGAGAGAGAAAGAGTGAAAACAGTGGAGTGAGACAGCGAGAGAGAGAGAGTTGTGAAGAGAGAGAGAGTGAAACAGTGGAGTGAGAGAGAGAGAGAGAGTTGTGAGGAGAGAGAAATAGTGAAAACAGTCGAGTGAGGCAGAGAGAGAGTTGTGAGGATAGAGAAAGAGAGAGTGAAAACAGTGGAGTGAGACAGAACGAGAGAGAAAGTGAATTGTGAGAAGAGAGAGAGTGAAAACAGTGGAGTGAGTCAGAGCGAAAGAGAGAGAGAGCTGTGAAGAGAGAGAAAGAGTGAAAACAGTGAGAAGAGAGAGAGAGAGAGAGAGAGAGAGAGAAAGAGAGAGAGAACTGTCCACAATGTTAATAGGAACAAAGATTTGTGTTCCTAGGTTAGGGCCCTTAATATGGAATACATTAAATAGAGTGGTTAGAATATATAAAGGGTAACAGTTTCTATGAAGTACATCCAGTCGTCTGAAAAAGTTTGGGCACCCCTCTGAGGCTGCATAATAATTTACTCTGTCGTCACAGAAAATGATCACAGTGGCATGCCATTCATTTTCTAATAAAAGCTGAGTAATGGGCTATTGTCCAGACAAAGATTTTTAGTGTAGCAATATTAAGTTGTATGAAATTAAATCAGATGTGAAAAATAGGCTATGCCTCGGCCCAATAGGGAATGTCCTCTTGGTGTAACGGTCAAGCTGTTGCTTTCTCCCGTGGTAGACCTGGTTCATATCCCGTCGGTTACATTAAGCAGTCTATTCTCTGAAAATAGTCCAGACAGCATGTACCCAACAGTGAGGTCAGTGGGATTGGAGAGAGTCCCCTCTCCCTCTCTCTGTCTCCTCCCGAGTATCATTTCTTACTCGGCAGGATCCGTCCACGTTTTCGGAGGGCTCCTGGCAAGCGGGGAGTCGCCGACCCGCGTTCAATGTGCCGGTCCGCTTAGCGAGTGCGTCCCGAACGCCCCCATGTCTTCTTTTTTTTCTTTTTCATATTTTTGAAAACATTATTTTTCTTATTTTTTTTTCTGCTTCAAAGTAGATTAAGTGAAGCTTCACCTCCATTCAGGCAGTTATCACACCCCCCCACCCGGATTCGACCCCACTGGTCATTTAAAGATGTGTTTGGCTACGGGCACGTGGTAAGTTATGCGTTCACCTGGTAGTCGTCTTTTTTTTCATTTTCATATGTATGAAAAAATATATATATATTTTTTTGGTAGTCATTTAGCAGACACTCTTATCCAGAGCGACTTACAGTTAGTGATGCATATTTTCTTCATATTTTTTATTTTTTTTGTATATTTTTTTCTAGCTTTATAAAAAAACAAACGGATAAAAACCTGGTTTTCTAATATGTACGGGTTCATGAGGGTTGCCTAATCACACATGTGACATTTTGGAAGGATGTGACCTTTTTAACCCTTCAAAACAGCACCTATGACCACAATGTAAGGCACTTCCGGTTGTCACAGGAAGCTGTAATTAAACACATATCCTCATTGGGACAAGCTCTTACAGAATCCTGAGTTTCAGGTCAATCCGTGAAAAACTAAACTTTTTACAGAGGGTTGAATGTAGCGTTTCACTATCTGCTGGTGGATACATCTAAACCATGTTTAGGGTCAATCTTCCCACTTCCGGTTGCTCCAGGAAGCTTAAACTCAACACAGGTAATCCTTATAGTGGCCTGATGGGTTGACAAAGAAGACAGTTTGATATGGCAATATAAACCCACATAGGCATCAAGTTGAAGTTAGGGCAGCAGGCAATGTATTTCTATATCCCCTGTGGAGGCTGGCCACTCTCTCCCCCCTTTCTCCTAGCCTGCTGCACCTCATATGACATTTTGGAAGGATTTAACCTATTTGAAAAAGTTGAAAGGCAACGTGTAGTTCTTCCCAGCATTGCAACCAAATCAGATTTGTATTACATATTGCCTGGAGTGATTTAAAAAGGAAAGAAAGCTCTAATCTTTACCCAAATGGTCTCAAATTATAGGCCTGATCACCCTGGACCAATGCCTGTTGGTAATTTCAGTAGAACCATGCAACTCAAGTAGCTATTCAACCTCAAAACTACCTGGTTTTGCTATACATTCAAAACAGCAGTATAATGTGACATTTTTTGTGGGCATTTAAAAATGACAGAAAATCTTTTCCAAAATGGTCTCAAATGAGCTGTACTCTCAGGCCCATGGGAGAAAGGGTTTTACTAGGCAGGGAGTGTAGAACAAGATGCATGGAGCTCCAGAGGTCACAAGGTCAATGTGGGCCTGCATGGATGTCAGCAGGGCATGAGGGAGAAGGCCCAAGTGAATAGGTGTGTCTGTGTGAGTGTGTGTGTGAGTGAACCTGTCCTACATCACCTGGTATACTCGGCAGCTGGGTAAACACCTCCCGAGTATCATTTCTTACTCGGCAGGATCCGTCCACGTTTTCGGAGGGCTCCTGGCAAGCGGGGAGTCGCCGACCCGCGTTCAATGTGCCGGTCCGCTTAGCGAGTGCGTCCCGCACGCCCCCATGTCTTCTTTTTTTTCATTTTCATATTTTTGAAAAAATAATTTTTCATATCTTTTTTTCTGCTTCAAAGTAGATTAAGTCAGCTTCTCCAACATTCCGGTTTTTTCTCTGCTTCAAAGTAGATTAAGTGAAGCTTCACCTCCATTCAGGCAGTTATCACACCCCCCCACCCGGATTCGACCCCACTGGTCATTTAAAGATGTGTTTGGCTACGGGCACGTGGTAAGTTATGCGTTCACCTGGTAGTCGTCTTTTTTCATTTTCATATGTATGAAAAAATATATATATTTTTTTGGTAGTCATTTAGCAGACACTCTTATCCAGAGCGACTTACAGTTAGTGATGCATATTTTCTTCATATTTTTTATTTTTTTGTATATTTTTTTCTAGCTTTATAAAAAAACAAACGGATAAAAACCTGGTTTTCTAATATGTACGGGTTCATGAGGGTTGCCTAATCACACATGTGACATTTTGGAAGGATGTGACCTTTTTAACCCTTCAAAACAGCACCTATGACCACAATGTAAGGCACTTCCGGTTGTCACAGGAAGCTGTAATTAAACACATATCCTCATTGGGACAAGCTCTTACAGAATCCTGAGTTTCAGGTCAATCCGTGAAAAACTAAACTTTTTACAGAGGGTTGAATGTAGCGTTTTCACTATCTGCTGGTGGATACATCTAAACCATGTTTAGGGTCAATCTTCCCACTTCCGGTTGCTCCAGGAAGCTTAAACTCAACACAGGTAATCCTTATAGTGGCCTGATGGGTTGACAAAGAAGACAGTTTGATATGGCAATATAAACCCACATAGGCATCAAGTTGAAGTTAGGGCAGCAGGCAATGTATTTCTATATCCCCTGTGGAGGCTGGCCACTCTCTCCCCCTTTCTCCTAGCCTGCTGCACCTCATATGACATTTTGGAAGGATTTAACCTATTTGAAAAAAGTTGAAAGGCAACGTGTAGTTCTTCCCAGCATTGCAACCAAATCAGATTTGTATTACATATTGCCTGGAGTGATTTAAAAAGGAAAGAAAGCTCTAATCTTTACCCAAATGGTCTCAAATTATAGGCCTGATCACCCTGGACCAATGCCTGTTGGTAATTTCAGTAGAACCATGCAACTCAAGTAGCTATTCAACCTCAAAACTACCTGGTTTTGCTATACATTCAAAACAGCAGTATAATGTGACATTTTTTGTGGGCATTTAAAAATGACAGAAAATCTTTTCCAAAATGGTCTCAAATGAGCTGTACTCTCAGGCCCATGGGAGAAAGGGTTTTACTAGGCAGGGAGTGTAGAACAAGATGCATGGAGCTCCAGAGGTCACAAGGTCAATGTGGGCCTGCATGGATGTCAGCAGGGCATGAGGGAGAAGGCCCAAGTGAATAGGTGTGTCTGTGTGAGTGTGTGTGTGAGTGAACCTGTCCTACATCACCTGGTATACTCGGCAGCTGGGTAAACACCTCCCGAGTATCATTTCTTACTCGGCAGGATCCGTCCACGTTTTCGGAGGGCTCCTGGCAAGCGGGGAGTCGCCGACCCGCGTTCAATGTGCCCGGTCCGCTTAAGCGAGTACGTCCCGACGCCCCCATGTCTTCTTTTTTTCATTTTCATATTTTTGAAAAAAATAATTTTCATATCTTTTTTTCTGCTTCAAAGTAGATTAAGTCAGCTTCTCCAACATTCCGGTTTTTTCTCTGCTTCAAAGTAGATTAAGTGAAGCTTCACCTCCATTCAGGCAGTTATCAACACCCCCACCCCGGATTCGACCCCACTGGTCATTTAAAGATGTGTTTGGCTACGGGCACGTGGTAAGTTATGCGTTCACCTGGTAGTCGTCTTTTTTTCATTTTCATATGTATGAAAAAAATATATATATTTTTTTGGTAGTCATTTAGCAGACACTCTTATCCAGAGCGACTTACAGTTAGTGATGCATATTTTCTTCATATTTTTTTATTTTTTTGTATATTTTTTTCTAGCTTTATAAAAAAACAAACGGATAAAAACCTGGTTTTCTAATATGTACGGGTTCATGAGGGTTGCCTAATCACACATGTGACATTTTGGAAGGATGTGACCTTTTTAACCCTTCAAAACAGCACCTATGACCACAATGTAAGGCACTTCCGGTTGTCACAGGAAGCTGTAATTAAACACATATCCTCATTGGGACAAGCTCTTACAGAATCCTGAGTTTCAGGTCAATCCGTGAAAAACTAAACTTTTACAGAGGGTTGAATGTAGCGTTTTCACTATCTGCTGGTGGATACATCTAAACCATGTTTAGGGTCAATCTTCCCACTTCCGGTTGCTCCAGGAAGCTTAAACTCAACACAGGTAATCCTTATAGTGGCCTGATGGGTTGACAAAGAAGACAGTTTGATATGGCAATATAAACCCACATAGGCATCAAGTTGAAGTTAGGGCAGCAGGCAATGTATTTCTATATCCCCTGTGGAGGCTGGCCACTCTTCCCCCCTTTCTCCTAGCCTGCTGCACCTCATATGACATTTTGGAAGGATTTAACCTATTTGAAAAAAAGTTGAAAGGCAACGTGTAGTTCTTCCCAGCATTGCAACCAAATCAGATTTGTATTACATATTGCCTGGAGTGATTTAAAAAGGAAAGAAAGCTCTAATCTTTACCCAAATGGTCTCAAATTATAGGCCTGATCACCCTGGACCAATGCCTGTTGGTAATTTCAGTAGAACCATGCAACTCAAGTAGCTATTCAACCTCAAAACTACCTGGTTTTGCTATACATTCAAAACAGCAGTATAATGTGACATTTTTTGTGGGCATTTAAAAATGACAGAAAATCTTTTCCAAAATGGTCTCAAATGAGCTGTACTCTCAGGCCCATGGGAGAAAGGGTTTTACTAGGCAGGGAGTGTAGAACAAGATGCATGGAGCTCCAGAGGTCACAAGGTCAATGTGGGCCTGCATGGATGTCAGCAGGGCATGAGGGAGAAGGCCCAAGTGAATAGGTGTGTCTGTGTGAGTGTGTGTGTGAGTGAACCTGTCCTACATCACCTGGTATACTCGGCAGCTGGGTAAACACCTCCCGAGTATCATTTCTTACTCGGCAGGATCCGTCCCACGTTTCGGAGGGCTCCTGGCAAGCGGGGAGTCGCCGACCCGCATTCAATGTGCCGGTCCACTTAGCGAGTGCGTCCCCGGCGCCCCCATGTCTTCTTTTTTTCATTTTCATATTTTTGAAAAAAATAATTTTTCATTTTTTTTTCTGCTTCAAAGTAGATTAAGTGAAGCTTCACCTCCATTCAGGCAGTTATCACACCCCCCACCCGGATTCGACCCCACTGGTCATTTAAAGACGTGTTTGGCTATGGGCACGTGGTAAGTTATGCGTTCAGAGACAGAGACAGAGACAGAGAGAGAGAGAGAGAGAGAGAGAGAGAGAGAGAGAGAGAGAGAGAGAGGAGAAGGGGGGGGGGGAGCGGGAGAGAGAGAGAGAGAGAGAGAGAGAGAGAGAGAGAGAGAGGAGAGAGAGAGAGAGAGAGAGAGAGAGAGAGAGAGAGAGAGAGAGAGAGAGAGAGACAGAGAGAGAGAGGACATCAGGTAAAGTTCTGGAGATGAGGAATATGTGTGCAGAAAGAAACCCTCCAGTATGGTTAACCCCAGTTAGGCCCAGTATGGACTATCAATACAAGTGACCATTTAGAATGTGACCCAGTTCAATGGGTCTTAACAGAACGGGGGATGTCAGCCATGAAGTTGTCTAAACACAACTGGAATATAATTTGTTTGTGATTCATTGTTAATGGATTTTCCATTAGGAACACAGGGGGAAAACCTAACACAACAACACACATAACACACAACCAATAAAAACAAATCTCCACATATGTTGCTCTTTATATGCCCCCCAACCATAATCTGGAAATATATTAATTTCAGACTTCTGGACATAAAACTTACATATTGTGTAAACCACACACAGACATGTGAAATCCCTTAGCTAGATGAGCCTCGAACATCAGAGCAATGGCCTAGGCGACAACACCTTGGGTGGGCAATTGTCTTCCAAATGAATGTTCATATATAACACGCCATTCTCCAAATCAATATTTCTATATAACATGCCATTCTCCTTGCATTATGCTGTTGGGTCAGGGAGGAGGGAGGTTGCAATGCTGGGAAAAACACCTCCACAGCAGATCCACACAGCATTGCAACATTTTTCGAATGAAAGTAACAGCGCCCTTGGGCACCCCCTGTAGTTTATTTTTAGTCATTTAGCAGACACTCTTATCCAGAGTGACTTAATATATTTTTGTGTAATTATTTTTTTCATACCTGCCCCCAGTGGAATCAAACCCTAAACCCTGGCATTGCAAATACCATGCTCTACAAACTGAGCCTCATCCCTGCCACAATTCAGACTACTGGACATAAATATAATTCCTATCTAAACCTAACGGCTTGTGAAACCCCACACAGAGGTGTGAAATTCCTCAACTTGAGGAGCTTCAAACATCAGAACAATGGCCTGACAACACCTGAGACATTTTTTAGGAAGATGGCATCATCTGGTTCTATTGCCAACATGATTAGCTAAGTTATAAAAAGTATATTACAGAGTTAGGCTTTCACAATAACATTCCTGGAAACAGATTGTAATTTTTGATGCGCATAGGAATCATGAGTGCATTCAGGTGCGTATGCCAGACTAAGTTTATTCACAGTAGACAAACAGGCTCATTCTGTTCAGAATAACCCAGGGTATGACGTCATGTCATCTTGTAACTATACATCAAATATAGTGATCATAAATGTTGACACTGTATTTGACATGAGTTTTATAATAAGGAAATTTGGAAGTGCACATTTGGACTCATGGGTGTTTGGCTTGCTTGTATGACATCAAAGCAGTATTTATTATAGTCCTCAACGTCTCATCTTTCAAAATACATTGAGTCCTCTGAAGCGTAGAGCCTGTGGTCTGAAGTCATGTATAGCATGTTACTGTACAGCCACTGCGTACCAATTTAGGCGTTTATCAGTGCCATTTTCAACCTGTATACTTTAAAGGGCTACATACAAATTGTGCAACAATATTGCATTTTTAAAAGCCTGTTATATTAAATGAAGTGCCCTTTAATATAGACCACATGTAAAATTCAATAAATCAGATTTTTTTATATGAATAAAGACTTGCAAAAGTGCTAAAATTCTGCATTTTGGCATGTCCCTCTGTGCACCCTCTGTGACTTCTAGGACTATTTTAACCCACTTAACCTCAGAATTCCCCCCAAGTTTTCAGGATCATTGCAAAGCCCTAGTTATTCTGTTGCTTTGACAAAGTCATTTGGGAGATTGTGATTTATTTAATGTGATTAGTGATTCATTTAAAGGGGCAATCAGCACTTGCAACATCCATTGATTCTTGAAGAATATAACCTATAAATGCCTCAGAGCTTAGTTCAACTGTCGTACCCCATCAGAACCCAAAATATAAGCTTGTTTTACTCCGATGTTTGTAAACAAAGTAAATGTAAACAAATACTGTATAGCCTCAAAATATTGTTAAAACTATCATTTTTATGTCATGGATGGTCAGTCCTTGCTTCCCATAGCTCTGTATTTGAATTTGAAAGGGATTACATTTCTCCAGCCCCATCCCTCAGCTTTTACTAAAACAAGAGTTGGGAGGTACGCTTTGTTATTGTTTCTACTGCTGATTGCTGCTTTAAGGTAAAACAAAGAAAAAAATGTGTCCCTCATTTGAATAATGGTGAAACTATTCCTTTTTTTTTTTTTTTAAGAAACATTGAACATCTAAGAGAGAGAGGAGAGAGAGAGAGAGAGAGAGAGAGAGAGAGAGAGAGAGAGAGAGAGAGAAAGAGATAGAGAGAGGGAGTTGTCAGGAGAGAGAAAGAGTGGAAAACAGTGGAGTGAGACAGCGAGAGAGAGTTGTGAAGAGAGAGAGTGAAACAGTGGAGTGAGAGAGAGAGAGAGAGTTGTGAGGAGAGAGAAATAGTGAAAACAGTCGAGTGAGGCAGAGAGAGAGTTGTGAGGATAGAGAAAGAGAGTGAAAACAGTGGAGTGAGACAGAACGAGAGAGAAAGTGAATTGTGAGAAGAGAGAGAGTGAAAACAGTGGAGTGAGTCAGAGCGAAAGAGAGAGAGAGCTGTGAAGAGAGAGAAAGAGTGAAAACAGGAGTGAGAGAGAGAGAGAGAGAGAGAGAGAGAGAAAGAGAGAGAGAACTGTCCACAATGTTAATAGGAACAAAGATTTGTGTTCCTAGGTTAGGGGCCCTTAATATGGAATACATTAAATAGAGTGGTTAGAATATATAAAGGGTAACAGTTTCTATAAGTACATCCAGTCGTCTGAAAAAGTTTGGGCACCCCTCTGAGGCTGCATAATAATTTACTCTGTCGTCACAGAAAATGATCACAGTGGCATGCCATTCATTTTCTAATAAAAGCTGAGTAATGGGCTATTGTCCAGACAAAGATTTTTTAGTGTAGCAATATTAAGTTGTATGAAATTAAATCAGATGTGAAAAAATAGGCTATGCCTCAGCCCAATAGGGAATGTCCTCTTGGTGTATACGGTCAAGCTGTTGCTTTCTCCCGTGGTAGACCTGGTTCATATCCCGTCGGTTACATTAAGCAGTCTATTCTCTGAAAAATAGTCCAGGACAGCATGTACCCAACAGTGAGGTCAGTGGGATTGGAGAGAGTCCCCTCTCCCTTCTCTCTGTCTCCTCCCCGAGTATCATTTCTTACTCGTGCAGGATCCGTCCACGTTTTGGAGGGCTCCTGGAAAGCGGGGAGTCGCCGACCCGCGTTCAATGTGCGGTCCGCTTAGCGAATGCGTCCCGAACGCCCCCCATGTCTTCTTTTTTTCTTTTTCATATTTTTGAAAACATTATTTTTCTTATTTTTTTTCTGCTTCAAAGTAGATTAAGTGAAGCTTCACTCCATTCAGGCAGTTATCACACCCCCACCCGGATTCGACCCACTGGTCATTTAAAGACGTGTTTGGCTACGGGCACGTGGTAAGTTATGCGTTCACCTGGTAGTACGTCGTTTTTTTCATTTCATATTTATGAAAAAATATATATATATATTTTTTGGTAGTCATTTAGCAGACACTCTTATCCAGAGCGACTTACAGTTAGTGATGCATATTTTCTTCATATTTTCTTCATATTTTTTTAATATATTTTTTTTCTAGCTTTATAAAAAAAAAAACAGAGGAGTGAGATGAGTGAGAGAGAGAGAGAGAGTTGTGAGGAGAGAGAATGAGTAAAACAGTCGGAGTGAGGCAGAGAGAAAAAGAGTTGTGAGGATAGAGAAAGAGAGTGAAAACAGTGGAGTGAGACAGAACGAGAGAGAAAGTGGATGTGAGAAGAGAGAGAGTGAAAACAGTGGAGTGAGTCGAAAAGCGGAAGAGAGAGAGAGCTGTGAAGAGAGAGAAAGAGTGAAACAGTGGTAAGAGTAGAGAGAGAGAGAGAGAGAGAGAAAGAGAGAGAGAACTGTCCACAATGTTAATAGGAACAAAGATTTGTGTTCCTAGGTTAGGGCCCTAATATGGAATACATTAAATAGAGTGGTTAGAATATGTAAAGGGTAACAGTTTCTATGAAGTACATCCAGTCGTCTGAAAAAGTTTGGGCACCCCTCTGAGGCTGCATAATAATTTTCTGTCGTCACAGAGAATGATCACAGTGCATGCCATTCATTTTCTAATAAAAAGCTGAGTAATGGACTATTGTCAGACAAAGATTTTTAGTGTAGCAATATTAAGTTGTATGAAATTAAATCAGATGTGAAAAATAGGCTATGCCTCAGCCCAATAGGGAATGTCCTCTTGGTGTAACGGTCAAGCTGTTGAGCTTTCTCCCGCGGTAGACCTGGTTCATATCCCGTCGGTTACATTAAGCGGTCTATTCTCTGAAAATAGTCAGACAGCATGTACCCAACAGTGAGGTCAGTGGGATTGGGAGAGAGTCCCTCTCCCTCTCTCTGTCTCCTCCCGAGTATCATTTCTTACTGGCAGGATCCGATCCACGTTTTCGGAGGGCTCCTCGCAAGCGGGGAGTCGCCGACCCGTTCATGCCGGTCCGCTAGCGAGAAAAGTCGTCCATGCGCCCCCATGTCTTCTTTTTTTTCATTTTCATATTTTTGAAAAAATAATTTTTCATATCTTTTTTTTCTGCTTTAAAGTAGATTAAGTCAGCTTCTCCAACATTCCGGTTTTCTCTGCTTCAAAGTAGATTAAGTGAAGCTTCACCTCCATTCAGGCAGTTATCACACCCCCAACCGGATTCGACCCCCTGGTCATTTAAAGATGTGTTTGGCTACGGGCACGTGGTAAGTTATACGTTACCTGGTAGTCGTCTTTTTTTTCATTTCATATGTATGGAAAAATATATATATATTTTTTGGTAGTCATTTAGAACACTCTTATCCAGAGCGACTTACAGTTAGTGATGCATATTTTCTTCATATTTTTTATTTTTTTGTATATTTTTTCTAGCTTTATAAAAAAACAAACGGATAAAAACCTGGTTTTCTAATATGTACGGGTTCATGAGGGTTGCCTAATCAGCACAGTGACATTTTGAAGGATGTGACCTTTTTAACCCTTCAAAACAGCACCTATGACCACAATGTAAGGCACTTCCGGTTGTCACAGGAAGCTGTAATTAAACACATATCCTCATTGGGACAAGCTCTTACAGAATCCTGAGTTTCAGGTCCAATCCGTGAAAAACTAAACTTTTTACAGAGGGTTGAATGTGTAGCGTTTTCACTATCTGCTGGTGGATACATCTAAACCATGTTTAGGGTCAATCTTCCCACTTCCGGTTGCTCCAGGAAGCTTAAACTCAACACAGGTAATCCTTATAGTGGCCTGATGGGTTGACAAAGAAGACAGTTTGATATGGCAATATAAACCCACATAGGCATCAAGTTGAAGTTAGGGCAGCAGGCAATGTATTTCTATATCCCCTGTGGAGGCTGGCCACTCTCTCCCCCTTTCTCCTAGCCTGCTGCACCTCATATGACATTTTGGAAGGATTTAACCTATTTGAAAAAAGTTGAAAGGCAACGTGTAGTTCTTCCCAGCATTGCAACCAAATCAGATTTGTATTACATATTGCCTGGAGTGATTTAAAAAGGAAAGAAAGTCTAATCTTTACCCAAATGGTCTCAAATTATAGGCCTGATCACCCTGGACCAATGCCTGTTGGTAATTTCAGTAGAACCATGCAACTCAAGTAGCTATTCAACCTCAAAACTACCTGGTTTTGCTATACATTCAAAACAGCAGTATAATGTGACATTTTTTGTGGGCATTTAAAAATGACAGAAAATCTTTTCAAAATGGTCTCAAATGAGCTGTACTCTCAGGCCCATGGGAGAAAGGGTTTTACTAGGCAGGGAGTGTAGAACAAGATGCATGGAGCTCCAGAGGTCACAAGGTCAATGTGGGCCTGCATGGATGTCAGCAGGGCATGAGGGAGAAGGCCCAAGTGAATAGGTGTGTCTGTGTGAGGTGTGTGTGTGAGTGAACCCCTGTCCCTACATCACCTGGTATACTCGGCAGCTGGGTAACACCTCCCGAGTATCATTTCTTACTCGGCAGGATCCGTCCACGTTTCGGAGGGCTCTGGCAAGCGGGAGTCGCCGACCGCGTTCAATGTGCCGGTCCGCTTACAAGTGGTCCCAGACGCCCCCATGTCTTCTTTTTTTTCATTTTCATATTTTGAAAAAATAATTTTTCATATTTTTTTCTGCTTCAAAGTAGATTAAGTGAAGCTTCACCTCCATTCAGGCAGTTATCAGCACCCCCACCCGGATTCGACCCCACTGGTCATTTAAAGACGTGTTTGGCTATGGGCAAGTGGTAAGTTATGCGTTCAGAGACAGAGACAGAGACGAGAGAGGAGAGAGAGAGAGAGAGAGAGAGAGAGAGAGAGAGAGAGAGAGAGAGAGAGAGAGAGAGAGAGAGAGAGAGAGAGAGAGAGAGAGAGAGAGACAGAGAGAGAGAGAGAGAGAGAGAGAGAGGACATCAGGTAAAGTTCTGGAGATGAGGGAATATGTGTGCAGAAAGAAACCCTCCAGTATGGTTAACCCCCAGTTAGGCCCAGTATGGACTATCAATACAAGTGACCATTTAGAATGTGACCCAGTTCAATGGGTCTTAACAGAACTGGGGATGTCAGCCATGAAGTTGTCTAAACACAACTGGAATATAATTTGTTTGTGATTCATTGTTAATGGATTTTCCATTAGGAACACAGGGGGAAAACCTAACACAACAACACACATAACACACAACCAATAAAAACAAATCTTCACATATGTTGCTCTTTATATGCCCCCAACCATAATCTGGAAATATATTAATTTCAGACTTCTGGACATAAAACTTACATATTGTGTAAACCACACACAGACATGTGAAATCCCTTAGCTAGATGAGCCTCGAACATCAGAGCAATGGCCTAGGCGACAACACCTTGGGTGGGCAATTGTCTTCCAAATGAATGTTCATATATAACACGCCATTCTCCAAATCAATATTTCTATATAACATGCCATTCTCCTTGCATTATGCTGTTGGGTCAGGGAGGAGGGAGGTTGCAATGCTGGGAAAAACACCTCCACAGCAGATCCACACAGCATTGCAAAATTTTTTCGAATGAAAGTAACAGCGCCCTTGGGCACCCCTGTAGTTTATTTTTAGTCATTTAGCAGACACTCTTATCCAGAGTGACTTAATATATTTTTGTGTAATTATTTTTTTCATACCTGCCCCCCAGTGGGAATCAAACCCCTAAACCCTGGCATTGCAAATACCATGCTCTACAAACTGAGCCTCATCCCTGCCACAATTCAGACTACTGGACATAAATATAATTCCTATCTAAACCTAACGGCTTGTGAAACCCCCACACAGAGGTGTGAAATTCCTCAACTTGAGGAGCTTCAAACATCAGAACAATGGCCTGACAACACCTGAGACATTTTTTTAGGAAGATGGCATCTGCCAAAGACAAGGGTGGAAATAAAAACAATATGCAGTTTTCTTTTAAATGTGTTGTTTATTTTAAAGTGCAGATACCCAAAACTGAAATGCAAGTTGAACATGCATGGCTAAATATATTAGAAAATTACAGATGTACATTTTAAAAAGGGGTTTAAGGATATTTTGAGTCCCATCAGCTATTGGTGATTTCGTGTTGACTGGCCTAGCTGTCAAGCCATTCCAAATATTCTCCTTCTCCACCAAAGATTTTCTTGACACCCCATAGTCAAACAACAGTTCTTCCTGCACCGGAATGTCTCGTTGGGCAATGAAAAGGATGACATTCAACACTTTGCCATCCTCTTCAAGTTGCTGAAGCTGACCTTTGATGTTGCTTCTCTTTCTGGAGTGGTTGATCCTCCGTCCATCCTCGGTCAGGTTGGCATCATTTGAAAACTTGTTCTATTGCCAACATGATTAGCTAAGTTATAAAAAAGTATATTACAGAGTTAGGCTTTCACAATAACATTCCTGAAACAGATTGTAATTTTGATGCGCATAGGAATCATGAGTGCATTCAGGGTGCGTATGCCACGCTAAGTTTATTCACAGTAGACAAACAGGCTCATTCTGTTCAGAATAACCCAGGGTATGACGTCATGTCATCTTGTAACTATACATCAAATATAGTGATCATAAATGTTGACACTGTATTTGACATGAGTTTTATAATAAGGAAATTTGAAGTGCACATTTGGACTCATGGGTGTTTGGCTTGCTTGTATGACATCAAAGCAGTATTTATTATAGTCCTCAACGTCTCATCTTTCAAAATACATTGAGTCCTCTGAAGCGTAGAGCCTGTGGTCTGAAGTCATGTATAGCATGTTACTGTACAGCCACTGCGTACCAATTTAGGCGTTTATCAAGTGCCATTTTCAACCTGTATACTTTAAAGGGCTACATACAAATTGTGCAACAATATTGCATTTTTAAAAGCCTGTTATATTAAATGAAGTGCCCTTTAATATAGACCACATGTAAAATTCAATAAATCAGATTTTTTATATGAATAAAGACTTGCAAAAGTGCTAAAATTCTGCATTTTGGCATGTCCCTCTGTGCACCCTCTGTGACTTCTAGGACTATTTTAACCCACTTAACCCCAGAATTCCCCCAAGTTTTCAGGATCATTGCAAAGCCCTAGTTATTCTGTTGCTTTGACAAAGTCATTTCGGGAGATTGTGATTTATTTAATGTGATTAGTGATTCATTTTAAAGGGGCAATCAGCAGTTGCAACATCCATTGATTCTTGAAGAATATAACCTATAAATGCCTCATGAGCTTAGTTCAACTGTCGTACCCCATCAGAACCCAAAATATAAGCTTATTTTACTCCGATGTTTGTAAACAAAGTAAATGTAAACAAATACTGTATAGCCTCAAAATATTGTTAAAACTATCATTTTTTATGTCATGGATGGTCAGTCCTTGCTTCCATAGCTCTGTATTTGAATTTGAAAGGGATTACATTTCTCCAGCCCCATCCCTCAGCTTTTTACTAAAACAAGAGTTGGGAGTACGCTTTGTTATTGTTTCTACTGCTGATTGCTGCTTTAAGGTAAAACAAAGAAAAAATGTGTCCCTCATTTGAATAATGGTGAAACTATTCCTTTTTTTTTTTTTTTTTCAAGGAAACATTGAACATCTAAGAGAGAGAGAGAGAGAGAGAGAGAGAGAGAGAGAGAGAGAGAGAGAGAGAGAGAGAGAGAGAGAGAGAGAGAGAGAGAGAGAGGAGGGGAAGGGGGAAGGAGTTGTCAGGAGAGAGAAAGAGTGAAAACAGTGGAGTGAGACAGCGAGAGAGAGAGTTGTGAAGAGAGAGATAGTGAAACAGTGGAGTGAGAGAGAGAGAGAGTTGTGAGGAGAGAGAAATAGTGAAAACAGTCGAGTGAGGCAGAGAGAGAGTTGTGAGGATAGAGAAAGAGAGATGAAAACAGTGGAGTGAGACAGAACGAGAGAGAAAGTGAATTGTGAGAAGAGAGAGAGTGAAAACAGTGGAGTGAGTCAGAGCGAAAGAGAGAGAGAGAGCTGTGAAGAGAGAGAAAGAGTGAAAACAGTGGAGTAAGAGAGAGAGAGAGAGAGAGAGAGAGAAAGAGAGAGAGAACTGTCCACAATGTTAATAGGAACAAAGATTTGTGTTCCTAGGTTAGGGCCCTTAATATGGAATACATTAAATAGAGTGGTTAGAATATATAAAGGGTAACAGTTTCTATGAAGTACATCCAGTCGTCTGAAAAAGTTTGGGCACCCCTCTGAGGCTGCATAATAATTTACTCTGTCGTCACAGAAAATGATCACAGTGGCATGCCATTCATTTTCTAATAAAAGCTGAGTAATGGGCTATTGTCCAGACAAAGATTTTTAGTGTAGCAATATTAAGTTGTATGAAATTAAATCAGATGTGAAAAATAGGCTATGCCTCAGCCCAATAGGGAATGTCCTCTTGGTGTAACGGTCAAGCTGTTGCTTTCTCCCGCGGTAGACCTGGTTCATATCCCGTCGGTTACATTAAGCAGTCTATTCTCTGAAAATAGTCCAGACAGCATGTACCCAACAGTGAGGTCAGTGGGATTGGAGAGAGTCCCCTCTCCCTCTCTCTGTCTCCTCCCGAGTATCATTTCTTACTCGGCAGGATCCGTCCACGTTTTCGGAGGGCTCCTGGCAAGCGGGAGTCGCCGACCCAGCGTTCAATGTGCCAGTCCGCTTAGCGAGTTCGTCCCCGCACGCCCCCATGTCTTCTTTTTTTTCATTTTCATATTTTTGAAAAAATAATTTTTCATTTTTTTTCTGCTTCAAAGTAGATTAAGTCAGCTTCTCCAACATTACGGTTTTTTCTCTGCTTCAAAGTAGATTAAGTGAAGCTTCACATCCATTCAGGCAGTTATCACACCCCCACCCGGATTCGACCCCACTGGTCATTTAAAGAGCGTGTTTGGCTACGGGCACGTGGTAGTTATGCGTTCACCTGGTAGTCGTCTTTTTTTCATTTTCATATTTATGAAAAAAAATATTTTTTATTTTTTGGTAGTCATTTAGCAGACACTCTTATCCAGAGCGACTTACAGTTAGTGATGCATATTTTCTTCATATTTTTTTTTTTTTATATATATATTTTTCTAGCTTTATAAAAAAACAAACGGATAAAAACCTGGTTTTCCTATTTGAAAAAAGTTGAAAGGCAACGTGGATCTACTGTGGTGTAGTTCTTCCCAGCATTGCAACCAAATCAGATTTGTATTACATATTGCCTGGAGTGATTTAAAAAGGAAAGAAAGCTCTAATCTTTACCCAAATGGTCTCAAATTATAGGCCTGATCACCCTGGACCAATGCCTGTAGGTAATTTCAGTAGAACCAAGCAACTCAAGTAGCTATTCAACCTCAAAACTACCTGGTTTTGCTATACATTCAAAACAGCAGTATAATGTGAATTTTTTTTATGGGCATTTAAAAATGACAGAAAATCTTTTCCAAAATGGTCTCAAATGAGCTGTACTCTCAGGCCCATGGGAAAGGGTTTTACTAGGCAGGGAGTGTAGAACAAGATGCATGGAGCTCCAGAGGTCACAAGGTCAATGTGGGCCTGCATGGATGTCAGCAGGGCATGAGGGAGAAGGCCCAAGTGAATAGGTGTGTCTGTGTGAGTGTGTGTGTGAGTGATGTATGTTGTTAAGCTATGGAATTAATTGTACAGCATTGGATTGGTGTTGGCATGGGGTAGAGGGAGTTTACATATACCAGTAATTTCCTTTTAAATCCATGAAGGGAAGTGGACAAGTTCACACTTAGAAAGGAGATAATAGTTCCACACCTCATGTGTCCTGATAACTACAGGAATGGAACCATATTGAGGTTGGCTGCTTTCTATACGGTTTGATGGGAGAGAGAGAGAGAGACAGAGACAGAGACAGAGACAGAGACAGAGAGAGAGAGAGAGAGAGAGAGAGAGAGAGAGAGAGAGAGACAGAGACAGAGACAGAGACAGAGACAGAGACAGAGAGAGAGAGAGAGACAGAGACAGAGACAGAGACAGAGAGAGAGAGAGAGAGAGAGAGAGAGAGAGAGAGAGAGAGAGAGAGAGAGAGGACATCATTTCTTACTCGGCAGGATCCGTCCACGTTTCGGAGGGCTCCTGGCAAGCGGGGAGTCGCCGACCCGCGTTCAATGTGCCGGTCCGCTTAGCGAGAGCGTCCCGCACGCCCCCATGTCTTCTTTTTTCATTTTCATATTTTAGAAAAAATAATTTTTCATTTTTTTTTCTGCTTCAATGTAGATTAAGTGAAGCTTCACCTCCATTCAGGCAGTTATCACACCCCCCACCCGGATTCGACCCCACTGGTCATTTAAAGAGCGTGTTTGGCTACGGGCACGTGGTAAGTTATCGCGTTCACCTGGTAGTCGTCTTTTTTCATTTTCATATTTATGAAAAAAAAATATTTTTATTTTTGGTAGTCATTTAGCAGACACTCTTATCCAGAGCGACTTACAGTTAGTGATGCATATTTTCTTCATATTTTTTATTTTTTTATATATATATATTTTTTCTAGCTTTATAAAAAAACAAACGGATAAAAACCTGGTTTTCCTATTTGAAAAAAGTTGAAAGGCAACGTGGATCTACTGTGGTGTAGTTCTTCCCAGCATTGCAACCAAATCAGATTTGTATTACATATTGCCTGGAGTGATTTAAAAAGGAAAGAAAGCTCTAATCTTTACCCAAATGGTCTCAAATTATAGGCCTGATCACCCTGGACCAATGCCTGTAGGTAATTTCAGTAGAACCAAGCAACTCAAGTAGCTATTCAACCTCAAAACTACCTGGTTTTGCTATACATTCAAAACAGCAGTATAATGTGAATTTTTTTTATGGGCATTTAAAAATGACAGAAAATCTTTTCCAAAATGGTCTCAAATGAGCTGTACTCTCAGGCCCATGGGAGAAAGGGTTTTACTAGGCAGGGAGTGTAGAACAAGATGCATGGAGCTCCAGAGGTCACAAGGTCAATGTGGGCCTGCATGGATGTCAGCAGGGCATGAGGAGAAGGCCCAAGTGAATAGGGTGTGTCTGTGTGAGTGTGTGTGTGAGTGATGTATGTTGTTAAGCTATGGAATTAATTGTACAGCATTGGATTGGTGTTGGCATGGGGTAGAGGGAGTTTACATATACCAGTCATTTCCTTTTAAATCCATGAAGGGAAGTGGACAAGTTCACACTTAGAAAGGAGATAATAGTTCCACACCTCATGTGTCCTGATAACTACAGGAATGGAACCATATTGAGGTTGGCTGCTTTCTATACGGTTTGATGGGAGAGAGAGAGAGAGAGAGACAGAGACAGAGACAGAGAGAGAGAGAGAGAGAGAGAGAGAGAGAGAGAGAGAGAGAGAGAGAGAGAGAGAGAGAGAGAGAGAGAGAGAGAGAGAGAGAGAGAGAGAGAGAGAGAGAGAGAGACAGAGAGAGAGAGAGAGAGAGAGAAGAGACAGAGACAGAGACAGAGACAGAGAGAGAGAGAGAGAGAGAGAGAGAGAGAGAGACAGAGAGAGAGAGAGGCAGAGAGAGAGAGAGAGAGAGAGAGAGAGAGAGAGAGAGACAGAGACAGAGACAGAGAGAGAGAGAGAGAGAGAGAGAGAGAGAGAGAGAGAGAGAGAGAGACGAGAGAGAGAGAGAGAGAGAGAGAGAGAGAGAGAGAGAGAGAGAGACAGAGAGAGAGACAGAGACAGAGACAGAGACAGAGACAGAGACAGAGACAGAGAAAGAGAGAGAGAGAGAGAGAGAGAGAGAGAGACAGAGAGAGAGAGAGAGAGACAGAGAGAGAGATAGAGAGAGAGAGAGAGAGAGAGAGAGGCAGAGAGAGAGACAGAGACAGAGACAGAGAGGAGAGAGAGAGAGACAGAGAGAGAGAGAGAGAGAGAGACGAGAGAGAGAGAGAGAGAGAGGACATCAGGTAAAGTTCTGGAGATGAGGGAATATGTGTAGAAAGAAACCCTCCAGTATGGTTAACCCCAGTTAGGCCCAGTATGGACTATCAATACAAGTGACCATTTAGAATGTGACCCAGTTCAATGGGTCTTAACAGAACTGGGGGATGTCAGCCATGAAGTTGTCTAAACACAACTGGAATATAATTTGTTTGTGATTCATTGTTAATGGATTTTCCATTAGGAACACAGGGGAAAACCTAACACAACAACACACATAACACACAACCAATAAAAACAAAGGGGGAGGAAACCACTAAAGTCATTACCATATTGTCATTTTCTAACGACAGGAGAAAACATGTAAAATCTAGAAGACTACTTTAGATCTGGTCAGAAGAAGCCTAGTGCACTACGTAGGGAACAGGGAGAGATTTGGGACAGAGACAGTAACTCCTGTATGGAAATCTTCATTCTAATGACAGTGAGCAAATCTCCACCCTATTCCTATGAAGTGCACTACTTTAGATCTGATCAGAAGTAGCCTAGTGCACTACGTAGGAACAGGGTGTCATTTGGGCCAGAGTCAGTAACTCCCCTGGGTATGAATTGTCTCTCTATCTTATCTGTCTATGCTTGGTTGACCTAGCAACTGGGTCTGTTTTAATGTCCAGACAGCATGTACCCAACAGTGAGGTCAGTGGGATTGGAGAGAGTCCCCTCTCCCTCTCTCTGTCTCCTCCCGAGTATCATTTCTTACTCGGCAGGATCCGTCCACGTTTTCGGAGGGCTCCTGGCAAGCGGGGAGTCGCCGACCCAGCGTTCAATGTGCCGGTCCGCTTAGCGAAAGTGCGTCCCGCACACCCCCATGTCTTCTTTTTTTCATTTTCATATTTTAGAAAAAATAATTTTTCATTTTTTTTCTGCTTCAAAGTAGATTAAGTGAAGCTTCACCATCCATTCAGGCAGTTATCACACCCCCCCACCCGGATTCGACCCCACTGGTCATTTAAAGGCGTGTTTGGCTACGGGCACGTGGTAAGTTATGCGTTCACCTGGTAGTCGTCTTTTTTTTCATTTTCATATTTATGAAAAAAATATGTTTTATTTTTTTGGTAGTCATTTAGCAGACACTCTTATCCAGAGTGACTTACAGTTAGTGATGCATATTTTCTTCATATTTTTTATTTTTTTTATATATATATTTTTCTAGCTTTATAAAAAAAACAAACGGATAAAAACCTGGTTTTCCTATTTGAAAAAAGTTGAAAGGCAACGTGGATCTACTGTGGTGTAGTTCTTCCCAGCATTGCAACCAAATCAGATTTGTATTCATATTGCCTGGAGTGATTTAAAAAGGAAAGAAAGCTGTAATCTTTACCCAAATGGTCTCAAATTATAGGCCTGATCACCCTGGACCAATGCCTGTAGGTAATTTCAGTAGAACCAAGCAACTCAAGTAGCTATTCAACCTCAAAACTACCTGGTTTTGCTATACATTCAAAACAGCAGTATAATGTGCATTTTTTTTATGGGCATTTAAAAATGACAGAAAATCTTTTCCAAAATGGTCTCAAATGAGCTGTACTCTCAGGCCCATGGGAGAAAGGGTTTTACTAGGCAGGGAGTGTAGAACAAGATGCATGGAGCTCCAGAGGTCACAAGGTCAATGTGGGCCTGCATGGATGTCAGCAGGGCATGAGGGGGAGAAGGCCCAAGTGAATAGGTGTGTCTGTGTGAGTGTGTGTGTAGTGATGTATGTTGTTAAGCTATGGAATTAATTGTACAGCATTGGATTGGTGTTGGCATGGGGTAGAGGAGTTTACATATACCAGTCATTTCCTTTTAAATCCATGAAGGGAAGTGGACAAGTTCACACTTAGAAAGAGATAATAGTTCCACACCTCATGTGTCCTGATAACTACAGGAATGGAACCATATTGAGGTTGGCTGCTTTCTATACGGTTTGATGGGAGAGAGAGAGAGAGAGAGAGAGAGACAGAGACAGAGACAGAGACAGAGACAGAGACAGAGACAGAGACAGAGACAGAGACAGAGACAGAGACAGAGACAGAGAGAGAGAGAGAGAGAGAGAGAGAGACAGAGACAGAGACAGAGAGAGAGAGAGAGAGAGAGAGAGAGAGAGAGAGAGAGAGAGAGAGAGAGAGAGACAGAGAGCAGAGAGAGAGAGAGAGAGAGAGAGAGAGAGAGAGAGAGAGAGAGACGGAGAGAGAGAGAGACAGAGAGAGAGAGAGAGAGAGAGAGAGACATCAGGTAAAGTTCTGGAGATGAGGGAATATGTGTGCAGAAAGAAACCCTCCATATGGACCCCAGTTAGGCCCAGTATGGACTATCAATACAAGTGACCATTTAGAATGTGACCCAGTTCAATGGGTCTTAACAGAACTGGGGGATGTCAGCCATGAAGTTGTCTAAACACAACTGGAATATAATTTGTTTGTGATTCATTGTTAATGGATTTTCCATTAGGAACACAGGGGAAAACCTAACACAACAACACACATAACACACAACCAATAAAAACAAAGGGGGAGAAACCACTAAAGTCATTACCATATTGTCATTTTCTAACGACAGGAGAAAACATGCAAAATCTAGAAGACTACTTTAGATCTGGTCAGAAGAAGCCTAGTGCACTACGTAGGGAACAGGGAGAGATTTGGGACAGAGACAGTAACTCCTGTATGGAAATCTTCATTCTAATGACAGTGAGCAAATCTCCACCTATTCCCTATGAAGTGCACTACTTTAGATCTGATCAGAAGTAGCCTAGTGCACTGCGTAGGGAACAGGGTGTCATTTGGGCCAGAGTCAGTAACTCCCTGGGTATGAATTGTCTCTCTATCTTATCTGTCTATGCTTGGTTGACCTAGCAACTGGGTCTGTTTTAATGTCCAGACAGCATGTACCCAACAGTGAGGTCAGTGGGATTGGAGAGAGTCCCCTCTCCCTCTCTCTGTCTCCTCCCGAGTATCATTTCTTACTCGGCAGGATCCGTCCACGTTTCGGAGGGCTCCTGGCAAGCGGGGAGTCGCCGACGCGTTCAATGTGCCGGTCCGCTTAGCGAAAGTGCGTCCCGACGCCCCCATGTCTTCTTTTTTTCATTTTCATATTTTAGAAAAAAATAATTTTTCATTTTTTTTCTGCTTCAAAGTAGATTAAGTGAAGCTTCACCTCCATTCAGGCAGTTATCACACCCCCCACCCGGATTCGACCCCACTGGTCATTTAAAGACGTGTTTGGCTACGGGCACGTGGTGTTATGCGTTCACCTGGTAGTCGTCTTTTTTCATTTTCATATTTATGAAAAAAAATATTTTTATTTTTTTGGTAGTCATTTAGCAGACACTCTTATCCAGAGCGACTTACAGTTAGTGATGCATATTTTCTTCATATTTTTTTTTTTTATATATATATTTTCTAGCTTTATAAAAAACAAACGGATAAAAACCTGGTTTTCCTATTTGAAAAAAGTTGAAAGGCAACGTGGATCTACTGTGGTGTAGTTCTTCCCAGCATTGCAACCAAATCAGATTTGTATTACATATTGCCTGGAGTGATTTAAAAAGGAAAGAAAGCTCTAATCTTTACCCAAATGGTCTCAAATTATAGGCCTGATCACCCTGGACCAATGCCTGTAGGTAATTTCAGTAGAACCAAGCAACTCAAGTAGCTATTCAACCTCAAAACTACCTGGTTTTGCTATACATTCAAAACAGCAGTATAATGTGAAATTTTTTATGGGCATTTAAAAATGCCAGAAAATCTTTTCCAAAATGGTCTCAAATGAGCTGTACTCTCAGGCCCATGGGAGAAAGGGTTTTACTAGGCAGGGGAGTGTAGAACAAGATGCATGGAGCTCCAGAGGTCACAAGGTCAATGTGGGCCTGCATGGATGTCAGCAGGGCATGAGGGAGAAGGCCCAAGTGAATAGGTGTGTCTGTGTGAGTGTGTGTGTGAGTGATGTATGTTGTTAAGCTATGGAATTAATTGTACAGCATTGGATTGGTGTTGGCATGGGGGTAGAGGGGAGTTTACATATACCAGTCATTTCCTTTTAAATCCATGAAGGGAAGTGGACAAGTTCACACTTAGAAAGGAGATAATAGTTCCACACCTCATGTGTCCTGATAACTACAGGAATGGAACCATATTGAGGTTGGCTGCTTTCTATACGGTTTGATGGGAGAGAGAGAGAGAGAGAGAGAGACAGAGACAGAGACAGAGACAGAGAGAGAGAGAGAGAGAGAGAGAGAGAGAGAGAGAGAGAGGCGAGAGAGAGACAGAGAGCAGAGACAGAGACAGAGACAGAGACAGAGACAGAGACAGAGAGAGAGAGAGAGAGAGAGAGAGAGAGAGAGCGAGAGAGAGAGGCAGAGAGAGAGACAGAGACAGAGACAGAGACAGAGACAGAGACAGAGAGAGAGAGAGAGAGAGAGAGAGAGAGAGAGAGAGAGAGAGAGAGAGAGAGAGAGAGAGAGAGAGAGAGACAGAGAGAGAGAGAGAGAGAGAGAGAAGACATCAGGTAAAGTTCTGGAGATGAGGGAATATGTGTGCAGAAAGAAACCCTCCAGTATGGTTAACCCCAGTTAGGCCCAGTATGGACTATCAATACAAGTGACCATTTAGAATGTGACCCAGTTCAATGGGTCTTAACAGAACGGGGGATGTCAGCCATGAAGTTGTCTAAACACAACTGGAATATAATTTGTTTGTGATTCATTGTTAATGGATTTTCCATTAGGAACACAGGGGAAAACCTAACACAACAACACACATAACACACAACCAATAAAAACAAAGGGGGAGGAAACCACTAAAGTCATTACCATATTGTCATTTTCTAACGACAGGGAGAAAACATGTAAAATCTAGAAGACTACTTTAGATCTGGTCAGAAGAAGCCTAAGTGCACTACGTAGGGAACAGGGAGAGATTTGGGACAGAGACAGTAACTCCTGTATGGAAATCTTCATTCTAATGACAGTGAGCAAATCTCCACCTATTCCCTATGAAGTGCACTACTTTAGATCTGATCAGAAGTAGCCTAGTGCACTACGTAGGGAACAGGGGTGTCATTTGGGCCAGAGTCAGTAACTCCCCTGGGTATGAATTGTCTCTCTATCTTATCTGTCTATGCTTGGTTGACCTAGCAACTGGGTCTGTTTTAATGTCCAGACAGCATGTACCCAACAGTGAGGTCAGTGGGATTGGAGAGAGTCCCCTCTCCCTCTCTCTGTCTCCTCCCAGTATCATTTCTTACTCGGCAGGATCCGTCCACGTTTTCGGAGGGCTCCTGGCAAGCGGGAGTCGCCGACCCGCGTTCAATGTGCCGGTCCGCGAAGCGAGTGCGTCCCGCACACCCCCATGTCTTCTTTTTTTTCATTTTCATATTTTAGAAAAAATAATTTTTCATTTTTTTTTCTGCTTCAAAGTAGATTAAGTGAAGCTTCACCTCCATTCAGGCAGTTATCACACCCCCCACCCGGATTCGACCCCACTGGTCATTTAAAGACGTGTTTGGCTACGGGCACGTGGTAAGTTATGCGTTCACCTGGTAGTCGTCTTTTTTTCATTTTCATATTTATGAAAAAAAATATGTTTTATTTTTTTGGTAGTCATTTAGCAGACACTCTTATCCAGAGTGACTTACAGTTAGTGATGCATATTTTCTTCATATTTTTATTTTTTTATATATATATATTTTTTCTAGCTTTATAAAAAAACAAACGGATAAAAACCTGGTTTTCCTATTTGAAAAAAGTTGAAAGGCAACGTGGATCTACTGTGGTGTAGTTCTTCCCAGCATTGCAACCAAATCAGATTTGTATTACATATTGCCTGGAGTGATTTAAAAAAGGAAAGAAAGCTGTAATCTTTACCCAAATGGTCTCAAATTATAGGCCTGATCACCCTGGACCAATGCCTGTAGGTAATTTCAGTAGAACCAAGCAACTCAAGTAGCTATTCAACCTCAAAACTACCTGGTTTTGCTATACATTCAAAACAGCAGTATAATGTGCATTTTTTTTATGGGCATTTAAAAATGACAGAAAATCTTTTCCAAAATGGTCTCAAATGAGCTGTACTCTCAGGCCCATGGGAGAAAGGGTTTTACTAGGCAGGGAGTGTAGAACAAGATGCATGGAGCTCCAGAGGTCACAAGGTCAATGTGGGCCTGCATGGATGTCAGCAGGGCATGAGGAGAAGGCCCAAGTGAATAGGTGTGTCTGTGTGAGTGTGTGTGTGAGTGATGTATGTTGTTAAGCTATGGAATTAATTGTACAGCATTGGATTGGTGTTGGCATGGGGTAGAGGAGTTTACATATACCAGTCATTTCCTTTTAAATCCATGAAGGGAAGTGGACAAGTTCACACTTAGAAAGGAGATAATAGTTCCACACCTCATGTGTCCTGATAACTACAGGAATGGAACCATATTGAGGTTGGCTGCTTTCTATACGGTTTGATGGGAGAGAGAGAGAGAGAGAGACAGAGACAGAGACAGAGACAGAGACAGAGACAGAGACAGAGAGACAGAGACAGAGACAGAGACAGAGACAGAGACAGAGACAGAGAGAGAGAGAGAGACAGAGACAGAGAGAGAGAGAGAGAGACAGAGACAGAGAGAGAGAGAGAGACAGAGAGAGAGAGAGAGAGAGAGAGAGAGAGAGGCAGAGAGAGAGACAGAGACAGAGACAGAGAGAGAGAGAGAGAGAGAGAGAGAGAGAGAGAGGGCAGAGAGAGAGAGAGAGAGAGAGACAGAGAGAGAGAGAGAGAGAGAGAGGACATCAGGTAAAGTTCTGGAGATGAGGGAATATGTGTGCAGAAAGAAACCCTCCAGTATGGTTAACCCCAGTTAGGCCCAGTATGGACTATCAATACAAGTGACCATTTAGAATGTGACCCAGTTCAATGGGTCTTAACAGAACTGGGGGATGTCAGCCATGAAGTTGTCTAAACACAACTGGAATATAATTTGTTTGTGATTCATTGTTAATGGATTTTCCATTAGGAACACAGGGGGAAAACCTAACACAACAACACACATAACACACAACCAATAAAAACAAAGGGGGAGGAAACCACTAAAGTCATTACCATATTGTCATTTTCTAACGACAGGGAGAAAACATGTAAAATCTAGAAGACTACTTTAGATCTGGTCAGAAGAACCTAGTGCACTACGTAGGGAACAGGGAGAGATTTGGGACAGAGACAGTAACTCCTGTATGGAAATCTTCATTCTAATGACAGTGAGCAAATCTCACCCTATTCCCTATGAAGTGCACTACTTTAGATCTGATCAGAAGTAGCCTAGTGCACTACGTAGGGAACAGGGGTGTCATTTGGGCCAGAGTCAGTAACTCCCCTGGGTATGAATTGTCTCTCTATCTTATCTGTCTATGCTTGGTTGACCTAGCAACTGGGTCTGTTTTAATGTCCAGACAGCATGTACCCAACAGTGAGGTCAGTGGGATTGGAGAGAGTCCCCTCTCCCTCTCTCTGTCTCCTCCCGAGTATCATTTCTTACTCGGCAGGATCCGTCCACGTTTTCGGAGGGCTCCTGGCAAGCGGGGAGTCGCCGACCCGCGTTCAATGTGCCGGTCCGCTTAGCGAGTGCGTCCCGCACGCCCCCATGTCTTCTTTTTTTTCATTTTCATATTTTAGAAAAAATACTTTTTCATATTTTTTTTTCTGCTTCAAAGTAGATTAAGTGAAGCTTCACCTCCATTCAGGCAGTTATCACACCCCCCACCCGGATTCGACCCCACTGGTCATTTAAAGACGTGTTTGGCTACGGGCACGTGGTGTTATGCGTTCACCTGGTAGTCGTCTTTTTTCATTTTCATATTTATGAAAAAAAAATATTTTTATTTTTTGGTAGTCATTTAGCAGACACTCTTATCCAGAGCGACTTACAGTTAGTGATGCATATTTTCTTCATATTTTTTTTTTTTTTTATATATATATTTTTCTAGCTTTATAAAAAACAAACGGATAAAAACCTGGTTTTCCTATTTGAAAAAAGTTGAAAGGCAACGTGGATCTACTGTGGTGTAGTTCTTCCCAGCATTGCAACCAAATCAGATTTGTATTACATATTGCCTGGAGTGATTTAAAAAGGAAAGAAAGCTCTAATCTTTACCCAAATGGTCTCAAATTATAGGCCTGATCACCCTGGACCAATGCCTGTAGGTAATTTCAGTAGAACCAAGCAACTCAAGTAGCTATTCAACCTCAAAACTACCTGGTTTTGCTATACATTCAAAACAGCAGTATAATGTGAAATTTTTTTATGGGCATTTAAAAATGCCAGAAAATCTTTTCCAAAATGGTCTCAAATGAGCTGTACTCTCAGGCCCATGGGAGAAAGGGGTTTTACTAGGCAGGGAGTGTAGAACAAGATGCATGGAGCTCCAGAGGTCACAAGGTCAATGTGGGCCTGCATGGATGTCAGCAGGGGCATGAGGGAGAAGGCCCAAGTGAATAGGTGTGTCTGTGTGAGTGTGTGTGTGAGTGATGTATGTTGTTAAGCTATGGAATTAATTGTACAGCATTGGATTGGTGTTGGCATGGGGGTAGAGGGGAGTTTACATATACCAGTCATTTCCTTTTAAATCCATGAAGGGAAGTGGACAAGTTCACACTTAGAAAGGAGATAATAGTTCCACACCTCATGTGTCCTGATAACTACAGGAATGGAACCATATTGAGGTTGGCTGCTTTCTATACGGTTTGATGGGAGAGAGAGAGAGAGAGAGAGAGACAGAGACAGAGACAGAGACAGAGAGAGAGAGAGAGAGAGAGAGAGAGAGAGAGAGGAGAGAGAGAGAGCGAGAGAGAGAGCAGAGAGCAGAGACAGAGACAGAGACAGAGACAGAGACGAGAGAGAGAGAGAGAGAGAGAGAGAGAGAGCGAGAGAGAGAGGCAGAGAGAGAGAGAGACAGAGACAGAGACAGAGACAGAGACAGAGAGAGAGAGAGAGAGAGAGAGAGAGAGAGAGAGAGAGAGAGAGAGAGAGAGACAGAGAGAGAGAGAGAGAGAGAGAGAGAGGACATCAGGTAAAGTTCTGGAGATGAGGGAATATGTGTGCAGAAAGAAACCCTCCAGTATGGTTAACCCCAGTTAGGCCCAGTATGGACTATCAATACAAGTGACCATTTAGAATGTGACCCAGTTCAATGGGTCTTAACAGAACTGGGGGATGTCAGCCATGAAGTTGTCTAAACACAACTGGAATATAATTTGTTTGTGATTCATTGTTAATGGATTTTCCATTAGGAACACAGGGGGAAAACCTAACACAACAACACACATAACACACAACCAATAAAAACAAAGGGGGGGAAACCACTAAAGTCATTACCATATTGTCATTTTCTAACGACAGGGAGAAAACATGTAAAATCTAGAAGACTACTTTAGATCTGGTCAGAAGAAGCCTAGTGCACTACGTAGGGAACAGGGGAGAGATTTGGGACAGAGACAGTAACTCCTGTATGGAAATCTTCATTCTAATGACAGTGAGCAAATCTCCACCCTATTCCCTATGTAGTGCACTACTTTAGATCTGATCAGAAGTAGCCTAGTGCACTACGTAGGGGAACAGGGTGTCATTTGGGCCAGAGTCAGTAACTCCCCTGGGTATGAATTGTCTCTCTATCTTATCTGTCTATGCTTGGTTGACCTAGCAACTGGGTCTGTTTTAATGTCCAGACAGCATGTACCCAACAGTGAGGTCAGTGGGATTGGAGAGAGTCCCCTCTCCCTCTCTCTGTCTCCTCCCCGAGTATCATTTCTTACTCGGCAGGATCCGTCCACGTTTCGGAGGGCTCCTGGCAGCGGGGAGTCGCCGACCCGCGTTCAATGTGCCGGTCCGCTTAGCGAGTCGTCCCCGCACGCCCCCATGTCTTCTTTTTTTCATTTTCATATTTTTGAAAAAATAATTTTTCATATTTTTTTTCTGCTTCAAAGTAGATTAAGTCAGCTTCTCCAACATTACGGTTTTTTCTCTGCTTCAAAGTAGATTAAGTGAAGCTTCACCTCCATTCAGGCAGTTATCACACCCCCCCACCGGATTCGACCCCACTGGTCATTTAAAGACGTGTTTGGCTACGGGCACGTGGTAAGTTGTGCGTTCACCTGGTAGTCGTCTTTTTTTTCATTTTCATATTTATGAAAAAAAATATTTTTTATTTTTTTGGTAGTCATTTAGCAGACACTCTTATCCAGAGCGACTTACAGTTAGTGATGCATATTTTCTTCATATTTTTTATTTTTTTTTATATATATTTTTTTCTAGCTTTATAAAAAAACAAACGGATAAAAACCTGGTTTTCCTATTTGAAAAAAGTTGAAAGGCAACGTGGATCTACTGTGGTGTAGTTCTTCCCAGCATTGCAACCAAATCAGATTTGTATTACATATTGCCTGGAGTGATTTAAAAAGGAAAGAAAGCTCTAATCTTTACCCAAATGGTCTCAAATTATAGGCCTGATCACCCTGGACCAATGCCTGTTGGTAATTTCAGTAGAACCAAGCAACTCAAGTAGCTATTCAACCTCAAAACTACCTGGTTTTGCTATACATTCAAAACAGCAGTATAATGTGAATTTTTTTTATGGGCATTTAAAAATGCCAGAAAATCTTTTCCAAAAATAGTCTCAAATGAGCTGTACTCTCAGGCCCATGGGAGAAAGGGTTTTACTAGGCAGGGAGTGTAGAACAAGATGCATGGAGCTCCAGAGGTCACAAGGTCAATGTGGGCCTGCATGGATGTCAGCAGGGCATGAGGAGAAGGCCCAAGTGAATAGGTGTGTCTGTGTGAGTGTGTGTGTGAAGTGTGTGTGTGAGTGAACCTGTCCTACATCACCTGGTATACTCGGCAGCTGGGTAACACCTCCCGAGTATCATTTCTTACTCGGCAGGATCCGTCCACGTTTCGGAGGAGCTCCTGGCAAGCGGGGAGTCGCCGACCCAGCGTTCAATGTGCCGGTCCGCTTAGCGAAGTGCGTCCCGCACGCCCCATGTCTTCTTTTTTTCATTTTCATATTTTTGAAAAAATAATTTTTCATGTTTTTTTCTGCTTCAAAGTAGATTAAGTCAGCTTCTCCAACATTACGGTTTTTTCTCTGCTTCAAAGTAGATTAAGTGAAGCTTCACCTCCATTCAGGCAGTTATCAGCACCCCCCACCCGGATTCGACCCCACTGGTCATTTAAAGACGTGTTTGGCTACGGGCACGTGGTAAGTTATCGTTCACCTGGTAGTCGATCTTTTTTCATTTTCATATTTATGAAAAAAATATTTTTTATTTTTTTGGTAGTCATTTAGCAGACACTCTTATCCAGGAGCGACTTACAGTTAGTGATGCATATTTTCTTCATATTTTTTATTTTTTTTATATATATTTTTTTCTAGCTTTATAAAAAAAACAAACGGATAAAAACCTGGTTTTCCTATTTGAAAAAAGTTGAAAGGCAACGTGGATCTACTGTGGTGTAGTTCTTCCCAGCATTGCAACCAAATCAGATTTGTATTACATATTGCCTGGAGTGATTTAAAAAGGAAAGAAAGCTCTAATCTTTACCCAAATGGTCTCAAATTATAGGCCTGATCACCCTGGACCAATGCCTGTTGGTAATTCAAGTAGAACCAAGCAACTCAAGTAGCTATTCAACCTCAAAACTACCTGGTTTTGCTATACATTCAAAACAGCAGTATAATGTGAAATTTTTTTATGGGCATTTAAAAATGCCAGAAAATCTTTTCCAAAATGGTCTCAAATGAGCTGTACTCTCAGGCCCATGGGAGAAAGGGTTTTACTAGGCAGGGAGTGTAGAACAAGATGCATGGAGCTCCAGAGGTCACAAGGTCAATGTGGGCCTGCATGGATGTCAGCAGGGCATGGGAGAGAAGGCCCAAGTGAATAGGTGTGTCTGTGTGAGTGTGTGTGTGAGTGATGTATGTTGTTAAGCTATGGAATTAATTGTACAGCATTGGATTGGTGTTGGCATGGGGTAGAGGGAGTTTACATATACCAGTCATTTCCTTTTAAATCCATGAAGGGAAGTGGACAAGTTCACACTTAGAAAGGAGATAATAGTTCCACACCTCATGTGTCCTGATAACTACAGGAATGGAACCATATTGAGGTTGGCTGCTTTCTATACGGTTTGATGGGAGAGAGAGAGAGAGAGACAGAGACAGAGACAGAGAGAGAGAGAGAGAGAGAGAGAGAGAGAGAGAGAGAGAGAGAGAGAGAGAGAGAGAGAGAGAGAGAGAGAGAGGGCAGAGACAGAGACAGAGACAGAGAGAGAGAGAGAGAGAGAGAGAGAGAGAGAGAGAGAGAGAGAGAGAGAGAGAGAGACAGAGAGAGCAGAGACAGGGAGAGAGACAGAGACAGAGACAGAGACAGAGAGAGAGAGAGAGAGAGAGAGAGAGAGAGAGAGAGAGAGAGAGAGAGAGACATCAGGTAAAGTTCTGGAGATGAGGGAATATGTGTGCAGAAAGAAACCCTCCAGTATGGTTAACCCCAGTTAGGCCCAGTATGGACTATCAATACAAGTGACCATTTAGGAATGTGACCCAGTTCAATGGGTCTTAACAGAACTGGGGATGTCAGCCATGAAGTTGTCTAAACACAACTGGAATATAATTTGTTTGTGATTCATTGTTAATGGATTTTCCATTAGGAACACAGGGGGAAAACCTAACACAACAACACACATAACACACAACCAATAAAAACAAAGGGGGAGGAAACCACTAAAGTCATTACCATATTGTCATTTTCTAACGACAGGGAGAAAACATGTAAAATCTAGAAGACTACTTTAGATCTGGTCAGAAGAAGCCTAGTGCACTACGTAGGGAACAGGGAGAGATTTGGGACAGAGACAGTAACTCCTGTATGGAAATCTTCATTCTAATGACAGTGAGCAAATCTCCACCCTATTCCCTATGTAGTGCACTACTTTAGATCTGATCAGAAGTAGCCTAGTGCACTACGTAGGGAACAGGGTGTCATTTGGGCCAGAGTCAGTAACTCCCTGGGTATGAATTGTCTCTCTATCTTATCTGTCTATGCTTGGTTGACCTAGCAACTGGGTCTGTTTTAATGTCCAGAACAGCATGTACCCAACAGTGAGGTCAGTGGGATTGGAGAGAGTCCCCTCTCCCTCTCTCTGTCTCCTCCCGAGTATCATTTCTTACTCGGCAGGATCCAGTCCACGTTTTCGGAGGGCTCCTGGCAAGCGGGGAGTCGCCGACCCGCGTTCAATGTGCTGGTCCGCTTAGCGAGTGCGTCCACGCACGCCCCCATGTCTTCTTTTTTTTCATTTTCATATTTTTGAAAAAATAATTTTTCATATTTTTTTTTCTGCTTCAAAGTAGATTAAGTCAGCTTCTCCAACATTACGGTTTTTCTCTGCTTCAAAGTAGATTAAGTGAAGCTTCACCTCCATTCAGGCAGTTATCACACCCCCCACCCGGATTCGACCCCACTGGTCATTTAAAGACGTGTTTGGCTACGGCACGTGGTAAGTTATGCGTTCACCTGGTAGTCGTCTTTTTTCATTTTCATATTTATGAAAAAAAATATTATTTATTTTTTTGGTAGTCATTTAGCAGACACTCTTATCCAGAGCGACTTACAGTTAGTGATGCATATTTTCTTCATATTTTTTTATTTTTTTTATATATTTTTTTTCTAGCTTTATAAAAAAACAAACGGATAAAAACCTGGTTTTCCTATTTGAAAAAAGTTGAAAGGCAACGTGGATCTACTGTGGTGTAGTTCTTCCCAGCATTGCAACCAAATCAGATTTGTATTACATATTGCCTGGAGTGATTTAAAAAAGGAAAGAAAGCTCTAATCTTTACCCAAATGGTCTCAAATTATAGGCCTGATCACCCTGGACCAATGCCTGTTGGAAATTTCAGTAGAACCAAGCAACTCAAGTAGCTATTCAACCTCAAAACTACCTGGTTTTGCTATACATTCAAAACAGCAGTATAATGTGAAATTTTTTTATGGGCATTTAAAAATGCCAGAAAATCTTTTCCAAAATGGTCTCAAATGAGCTGTACTCTCAGGCCCATGGGAGAAAGGGTTTTACTAGGCAGGGAGTGTAGAACAAGATGCATGGAGCTCCAGAGGTCACAAGGTCAATGTGGGCCTGCATGGATGTCAGCAGGGCATGAGGGAGAAGGCCCAAGTGAATAGGTGTGTCTGTGTGAGTGTGTGTGTGAAGTGTGTGTGTGAGTGAACCTGTCCTACATCACCTGGTATACTCGGCAGCTGGGTAAACACCTCCCGAGTATCATTTCTTACTCGGCAGGATCCGTCCACGTTTTGGAGGGCTCCTGGCAAGCGAGTCGCCGACCGCGTTCAATGTGCCCGGTCCGCTTAGCGAGTGCGTCCCTGACGCCCCATGTCTTCTTTTTTTCATTTTCATATTTTGAAAAAATAATTTTTCATATTTTTTTTCTGCTTCAAAGTAGATTAAGTGAAGCTTCACCTCCATTCAGGCAGTTATCACACCCCCCACCCGGATTCGACCCCACTGGTCATTTAAAGACGTGTTTGGCTACGGGCACGTGGTAGTTATGCGTTCAGAGACAGAGAGAGAGAGAGAGAGAGAGAGAGAGAGAGAGAGAGAGAGAGAGAGAGAGAGAGAGAGAGAGAGAGAGAGAGACAGAGAGAGAGAGAGAGAGAGAGAGAGGACATCAGGTAAAGTTCTGGAGATGAGGGAATATGTGTGCAGAAAGAAACCCTCCAGTATGGTTAACCCCAGTTAGGCCCAGTATGGACTATCAATACAAGTGACCATTTAGAATGTGACCCAGTTCAATGGGTCTTAACAGAACTGGGGGATGTCAGCCATGAAGTTGTCTAAACACAACTGGAATATAATTTGTTTGTGATTCATTGTTAATGGATTTTCCATTAGGAACACAGGGGGAAAACCTAACACAACAACACACATAACACACAACCAATAAAAACAAATCTTCACATATGTTGCTCTTTATATGCCCCCCAACCATAATCTGGAAATATATTAATTTCAGACTTCTGGACATAAAACTTACATATTGTGTAAACCACACACAGACATGTGAAATCCCTTAGCTAGATGAGCCTCAAACATCAGAGCAATGGCCTAGGCGACAACACCTTGGGTGGGCAATTGTCTTCCAAATGAATGTTCATATATAACACGCCATTCTCCAAATCAATATTTCTATATAACATGCCATTCTCCTTGCATTATGCTGTTGGGTCAGGGAGGAGGGAGGTTGCAATGCTGGGAAAAACACCTCCACAGCAGATCCACACAGCATTGCAACATTTTTCGAATGAAAGTAACAGCGCCCTTGGCACCCCTGTAGTTTATTTTTAGTCATTTAGCAGACACTCTTATCCAGAGTGACTTAATATATTTTTGTGTAATTATTTTTTTCATACCTGCCCCCCAGTGGGAATCAAACCCTAAACCCTGGCATTGCAAATACCATGCTCTACAAACTGAGCCTCATCCCTGCCACAATTCAGACTACTGGACATAATTATAATTCCTATCTAAACCTAACGGCTTGTGAAACCCCCACACAGAGGTGTGAAATTCCTCAACTTGAGGAGCTTCAAACATCAGAACAATGGCCTGACAACACCTGAGACATTTTTTTAGGAAGATGGCATCTGCCAAAGACAAGGGTGGAAATAAAAACAATATGCAGTTTTCTTTTAAATGTGTTGTTTATTTTAAAGTGCAGATACCCAAAACTGAAATGTAAGTTGAACATGCATGGCTAAATATATTACAAAATTACAGATGTACATTTTAAAAAAGGGGTTTAAGGATATTTTGAGTCCCATCAGCTATTGGTGATTTCGTGCTGACTGGCCTAGCTGTCAAGCCATTCCAAATATTCTCCTTCTCCACCAAAATATTTTCTTGACACCCCATAGTCAAACAACAGTTCTTCCTGCACGGAATGTCTCGTTGGGCAATGAAAAGGATGACATTCAACACTTTGCCATCCTCTTCAAGTTGCTGAAGCTGACCTTTGATGTTGCTTCTCTTTCTGGAGTGGTTGATCCTCCGTCCATCCTCGGTCAGGTTGGCATCATTTGAAAACTTGTTCTATTGCCAACATGATTAGCTAAGTTATAAAAAAGTATATTACAGAGTTAGGCTTTCACAATAACATTCCTGGAAACAGATTGTAATTTTGATGCGCATAGGAATCATGAGTGCATTCAGGTGCGTATGCCACGGCTAAGTTTATTCACAGTAGACAAACAGGCTCATTCTGTTCAGAATAACCCAGGGTATGACGTCATGTCATCTTGTAACTATACATCAAATATAGTGATCATAAATGTTGGCACTGTATTTGACATGAGTTTTATAATAAGGAAATTTGAAGTGCACATTTGGACTCATGGGTGTTTGGCTTGCTTGTATGACATCAAAGCAGTATTTATTATAGTCCTCAACGTCTCATCTTTCAAAATACATTGAGTCCTCTGAAGCGTAGAGCCTGTGGTCTGAAGTCATGTATAGCATGTTACTGTACAGCCACTGCGTACCAATTTAGGCGTTTATCAGTGCCATTTTCAACCTGTATACTTTAAAGGGCTACATACAAATTGTGCAACAATATTGCATTTTAAAAGCCTGTTATATTAAATGAAGTGCCCTTTAATATAGACCACATGTAAAATTCAATAAATCAGATTTTTTTATATGAATAAAGACTTGCAAAAGTGCTAAAATTCTGCATTTTGGCATGTCCCTCTGTGCACCCTCTGTGACTTCTAGGACTATTTTAACCCACTTAACCCCAGAATTCCCCCAAGTTTTCAGGATCATTGTAAAGCCCTAGTTATTCTGTTGCTTTGACAAAGTCATTTCGGGAGATTGTGATTTATTTAATGTGATTAGTGATTCATTTTAAAGGGGCAATCAGCAGATGCAACATCCATTGATTCTTGAAGAATATAACCTATAAATGCCTCATGAGCTTAGTTCAACTGTCGTACCCCATCAGAACCCAAAATATAAGCTTGTTTTACTCCGATGTTTGTAAACAAAGTAAATGTAAACAAATACTGTATAGCCTCAAAATATTGTTAAAACTATCATTTTTTATGTCATGGATGGTCAGTCCTTGCTTCCATAGCTCTGTATTTGAATTTGAAAGGGATTACATTTCTCCAGCCCCATCCCTCAGCTTTTTACTAAAACAAGAGTTGGGAGTACGCTTTGTTATTGTTTCTACTGCTGATTGCTGCTTTAAGGTAAAACAAAGAAAAAATGTGTCCCTCATTTGAATAATGGTGAAACTATTCCTTTTTTTTTTTTTTCAAGAAACATTGAACATCTAGGAGAGAGAGAGAGAGAGAGAGAGAGAGAGAGAGAGAGAGAGAGAGAGAGAGAGAGAGAGAGAGAGAGAGAGAGAGAGAGAGAAAGAGATAGAGAGAGGAGTTGTCAGAGAGAGAAAGAGTGAAAACAGTGGAGTGAGACAGCGAGAGAGAGAGTTGTGAGGAGAGAGAGAGTGAAACAGTGGAGTGAGAGAGAGAGAGAGAGAGAGTTGTGAGGAGAGAGAAATAGTGAAAACAGTCGAGTGAGGCAGAGAGAGAGTTGTGAGGATAGAGAAAGAGAGAGTGAAAACAGTGGAGTGAGACAGAACGAGAGAGAAAGTGAATTGTGAGAAGAGAGAGAGTGAAAACAGTGGGAGTGAGTCAGAGCGAAAGAGAGAGAGAGCTGTGAAGAGAGAGAAAGAGTGAAAACAGTGGAGTAAGAGAGAGAGAGAGAGAGAGAGAGAGAGAGAGAGAACTGTCCACAATGTTAATAGGAACAAAGATTTGTGTTCCTAGGTTAGGGCCCTTAATATGGAATACATTAAATAGAGTGGTTAGAATATATAAAGGGTAACAGTTTCTATGAAGTACATCCAGTCGTCTGAAAAAGTTTGGGCACCCCTCTGAGGCTGCATAATAATTTACTCTGTCGTCACAGAAAATGATCACAGTGGCATGCCATTCATTTTCTAATAAAAGCTGAGTAATGGGCTATTGTCCAGACAAAGATTTTTAGTGTAGCAATATTAAGTTGTATGAAATTAAATCAGATGTGAAAAATAGGCTATGCCTCAGCCCAATAGGGAATGTCCTCTTGGTGTAACGGTCCAAGCTGTTGCTTTCTCCCAGAGTAGACCTGGTTCATATCCCGTCGGTTACATTAAGCAGTCTATTCTCTGAAAATAGTCCAGACAGCATGTACCCAACAGTGAGGTCAGTGGGATTGGAGAGAGTCCCCTCTCCCTCTCTCTGTCTCTCTCTCTGTCTCTCTCTCTCTGACTGGAGTAGAGAAGTGAAATGGTGTGTCTCCTTTGGTCAACAATACTCACCTTGAGACACTCCACAGCCTGTTGGAGCTCCTTCAGCTCCTTCTCTCTCTCCTGGAATCTCTGCTGGACTTTCTGCTGACTCATCCCCAGCTGCATCTGTGGAGAATCACTCTTCAATGAGCTATCAAGCTTTATTTGTCCAGTAGATCAATAGTATAGTAATGTGACATAGGGCACATAGAGAGGAAAGTCTAAAATCTTGAGGAAGTCCCTTTACCAAAATGCCAGAAAATCTTTTCCAAAATGGTCTCAAATGAGCTGTACTCTCAGGCCCATGGGAGAAAGGGTTTTACTAGGCAGGGAGTGTAGAACAAGATGCATGGAGCTCCAGAGGTCACAAGGTCAATGTGGGCCTGCATGGATGTCAGCAGGGCATGAGGAGAAGGCCCAAGTGAATAGGTGTGTCTGTGTGAGTGTGTGTGTGGTCCTACATCACCTGGTATACTCGGCAGCTGGGTAAACACCTCCCGAGTATCATTTCTTACTCGGCAGGATCCGTCCCACGTTTCGGAGGGCTCCTGGCAAGCGGGGAGTCGCCGACCCGCGTTCAATGTGCCCGGTCCGCTTAAGCGAGTGCGTCCCGTACGCCCCCATGTCTTCTTTTTTTCATTTTCATATTTTTGAAAAAATAATTTTTCATATTTTTTTCTGCTTCAAAGTAGATTAAGTGAAGCTTCACCTCCATTCAGGCAGTTATCACACCCCCACCCGGATTCGACCCCACTGGTCATTTAAAGACGTGTTTGGCTACGGGCACGTGGTAAGTTATGCGTTCAGAGACAGAGACAGAGACAGAGACAGAGACAGAGACAGAGACAGAGAGAGAGAGAGAGAGAGAGAGAGAGAGAGAGAGAGAGAGAGAGAGAGAGAGAGAGAGAGAGAGAGAGAGAGAGAGAGAGAGAGAGGAGAGGGGGGGGGGGGGGGGGGGGGGGGGGGGGGGGGGGGGGGGGACATCAGGTAAAGTTCTGGAGATGAGGGAATATGTGTGCAGAAAGAAACCCTCAGTATGGTTAACCCCAGTTAGGCCCGTATGGACTATCAATACAAGTGACCATTTAGAATGTGACCCAGTTCAATGGGTCTTAACAGAACTGGGGGATGTCAGCCATGAAGTTGTCTAAACACAACTGGAATATAATTTGTTTGTGATTCATTGTTAATGGATTTTCCATTAGGAACACAGGGGGAAAACCTAACACAACAACACACATAACACACAACCAATAAAAACAAATCTTCACATATGTTGCTCTTTATATGCCCCCCAACCATAATCTGGAAATATATTACTTTCAGACTTCTGGACATAAAACTTACATATTGTGTAAACCACACACAGACATGTGAAATCCCTTAGCTAGATGAGCCTCAAACATCAGAGCAATGGCCTAGGCGACAACACCTTGGGTGGGCAATTGTCTTCCAAATGAATGTTCATATATAACACGCCATTCTCCAAATCAATATTTCTATATTTGGTAAAAGACCAAGTCCATATTATGGCAAGAAGAGCTCAAATAAGCAAAGAGCAACGACAGTCCATCATTACTTTAAGACATGGTCAGTCAATACGGAACATTTCAAGACCTTTGAACGTTTCTTCAAGTGCAGTCGCAAAAACCATCAAGCGCTATGATGAAACTGGCTCTCATGAGGACCGCCATAGGAAAGGAAGACCCAGAGTTACCTCTGCTGCAGAGGATAAGTTCATTAGAGTTAACTGCACCTCAGATTGCAGCCCAAATAAATGCTTTACAGAGTTCAAGTAACAGACACATCCCAACATCAACTGTTCAGAGGAGAATCAGGCCTTCATGGTCAAATTGCTGCAAAGAAACCACTACTAAAGGACACCAATAATAAGAAGAGACTTGCTTGGGCCAAGAAACACAAGCAATGGACATTAGACCGGTGGAAATCTGTCCTTTGGTCTGATGAGTCCAAATTTGATATTTTGGGTTCCAACCGCAGTGTCTTTGTGAGACACAGAGTAGGTGAACGGATGATATCCACATGTGTGGTTCCCACCGTGAAGCATGGAGTAGATGGTGTGATGGTGTGGGGATACTTTACTTATGACACTGTCTGGGATTTCTTTAGAATTCAAGGCACACTTAACCAGCATGGCTACCACAGCATTCTGCAGCGATACGCCATCCCATCTGGTTTGGTCTTAGTGGGACTATCATTTGTTTTTCAACAGGACAATGACCCAACACACCTCTAGGCTGTGTAAGGGCTATTTGACCAAGCAGGAGAGTGATGGAGTGCTGCATCAGATGACCTGGCCTCCACAATCACCCGACCTCAACCCAATTGAGATGGTTTGTGATGAGTTGGACCGCAGAGTGAAGGAAAAGCAGCCAACAAGTGCTCAGCATATGTGGGAACTCCTTCAAGACTGTTGGAAAATCATTCCTCATGAAGCGGTTTGAGAGAATGCCAAGAGTGTGCAAAGCTGTCAAGGCAAAGGGTGGCTACTTTGAAGAATCTAAAATCTAAAATATATTTTGATTTGATTGAACACTTTTACTACATGATTCCATGTGTTATTTCATAGTTTAGATGTCTTCACTATTATTCTACAATGTAGAAAATAGTCAAATAAAGGAAAACCCTTGAATGAGTAGGTGTTCTAAAACTTTTGACCAGTAGTGAAGGTATCCAAACTTTTGACTGGTACTGTATACAGGCTCTGACTGTCTGCTCTATATCAGCATTCATCTTGGGCCAGAATAACACTGCTTTAGCACCTCGTTTTGACTTTTCCATCCCTAGATGGTCCTTGTGTATTTTGATCAGAATGTTTTTCTGTAACACACTTGGTATCACAATTCTTGAACCCTTAAATAGAATTCCATCAAGTCCAGATAGCTCATCCCTGTATTGACCATAAGGGTATGGTATAGCTTGTACAGACTACCTGCATGTTATGGCTTGAATCACCTTTTGCAAACACTCATCTTCTGCAGCAGCAGTGAAATAACTGTCCACATTTCATCTGAGACTGGGCAACTCTTTCTGATAAGGTTTACATGTATGGTCTCGTTCTGCTCATATATATCTGGTTTGGTTCTGAGCTGTCAAAAGCTCTGGACAATGTGTCTGCCACTAACAATTCTTTCCCTGGCCTGTACTCGAGTTGCAAGTCATATTTCTGAAGTTTTAGAAACAGTCCCTGTTCTCTTGGTGGTGTGTGTGTGTTAGACCCTTCCTTGCAATAGTAACTTAAGGTTGATGATCTGTTTCAGCCCACACTGTTTTACCACAGATAAACACACTGAATTTCTCACATGCATATGACAGTGCCAATGCCTCTTTCTCAATCTGAGCATAGTTCCACTCAGAAGTTGCCAGAGCCCTGGAGGCATATGCAACTGGGCGCCATCTAGTGCCATACTGCTGTAACAACACTGCACCTTAACCTGCTTTAGAGGCATCTGCTGAGATTGAGGTTTTGAGCTTTTTATCATAGAACCTCAGTAGTGGAGCATGCATGATGTAGTGGACATTCTAATCAATAATGAGGAGAGACAGGGTCAATCACCAATCAGGATATTACTTTATTCAAAACGTATCAATAAGGTAATAAGTTGAGGCTGGTCGACCCAACAGTCTTGACACAAAGAATACTAAATATATTTTATTTCAAAGATACACCCTCTTAGTCTACATGACAAATAACAGATGTATGGAAGGAGTCAAAAGGTGAGGCTTGATATATGAGAAAGGAGTATCCCCAAGCCAGAAAGCATTTGCTATGAAGACTGTTCTTACTGTATGGAAATCAGAGTTTAGCCTCCAAAACAAGCTTCCTCTCATCATTATCCATACCCCAGCCATCTCTCCCTGGTACCTCATTACACCAACTCATTCTATGGAATGCGTTCTGTAGGTTTTATCACCAAAGGCATCGTTAATCTACTGTCAGTGTTAACAGACACATGAGAGTTTCTAAGAACCCTTTTCTACTGTAGAAAACAACCATTTGATGCAATAACAGTATTAGAACATCATCTAGTCATTGTTGTCCTCACAATGATCAATGCCTTGAGCTCCTCAAACTCTTTCTGATGATTACTGTTCCAACACCAATCTGTAGTTTTACACAGTAGACTTCTCATCTGACTAGTGTGAGTTGCCAGATTAGGTACTGTGACGTCACGAGAGGCTACCCAGCTTTCAGCGGGATTGCTCAAGTAGTGCAAGGAGACCAGGTTCAACCAAAACAAGGATTTTATTAAAGGTCTTGGGAAACTAACGAAAGTATAACACAATACTGTTCTCTGGTGGCTCTTAAGGGTTAACAGTTCAGGGATGTCTCTTCCACATCCAAAATCATAACTCTCCCTCGCTCAAATAACTTTTCCCCAGTCTTACTGTATTCCACGTTGCAGCTAGTGGCCAACCCAGCAAAACGTCCTTCCAAATGTCCCACACGTATTTCCACCGGTGCATATATCCAAAGGTGAGTATTTCCCAAAGGTAAGTATCTCCAAATCCTTATATTCCTCATGGAAGTGGACGTGCGGCACTCTTGTCCTCCAGAGAGCCCAGGTTGGAGACCGTGTCTCTTCACCCCCCACACACTCCCTCAGTGTGTCTCTTCCCTTCCCAAACCTTCAGCTCATCAGCTCCTCGTGTTTCAGCTGCGTGGGAAGATTGGCCATAGAGGGGTGGAGTTCCCGACCATACCAGCAGATGGAGCCATAGCTGTCTGGGTTTGCAGCCACCTCAGGGGATGTAACGTCCCTCCAGGACACAGCCTCTCGTGACATCACACATCCCCCTCCTCGGGACCGACGTCCTCGTCGGGGTAAAGGCAGCGAAGAAGGCATCACGCCGGGAGAGGGCGTCCGCATTGCCGTGGTGCTTGCCAGCCTGCTCTCTCTTCAACTCCTCCACCTCTAGGACCAGGGACTCAGCCTCCTGTTGTCTCTCCTTGAGTTTCTTACTGAACGCATCAGCCTTGGTTTTAGCAGAGTTTAGCTTCTGTTGAGCAGCTTTCAGTTCCTTCTCTCTCTCTGCCTCCGCATTCTTCATCTTGTTCTCCAACACCTTGTACTTCTCCTCTGCCTTCTTCTGGACCTCCTTACTACTGCGCAGGGTCTCCTCACACTCCTCGATGGTCCTGCGCAGCCTCTCCAGCTCCTCCTGTTGCTTAGGAAGGAGCTCTGTTGGAGTTTAGCCTGGAGGATATCTAACTCTTCTGTCTTCATGTCTAACTGTTGCTTTAACAAACGATACCTCTCAGCGGTCCCCTTCAGACCAGACAGTTCTTTGTCAGATTCTGTAGCTCCGTCTCTGTGTCGGTCTGGGCACCTGCCATCCCTATCAGAGCCCGGGCGGGAGTGAGTAACTCGGAGGATTGCACCGGAGCCTTCCCAGGATGAGTCTTGCCTCTCCGTTTCCGAGTACTCGGGTTATCCTCTCCTGAGACTCTCTCCAGAGTGGGTAAAAGGCTGGGCAGTCTCGTCCAATTAGGACAGGGACGGGGAGGGAATCAACCACCCCGCCGTCGTGTGTATGGTTCCCCGTGTGCTGGTCATTGTAAGTTCAGTAATGGGGTATTCTCTGGTGTCCCCATGGACACAGGAAACTGGGAGGACTTTCCCGGGGTCAGACACGTTGGGCCCACCAAATCCTTACGCACCAGGGTGGCCCGGCTACCAGAATCCAGTAAGGCCTCCACATCATGGTGATTCACAGTTACCGGGCAGGTGGGGGGGTCGATCTGGGCCGCCATCTACGACTCCCAAGAGCGAGGCAAAAACGGTGTGTGGGTGCTGAGCTGGAGGACTCCGCAGTGGGCATAGGTTCATCGGCTGGTTTCCCACACTGCCAGGAGATATGTCCCATCTCCCCACACCGGTAACACTGTCGAGTTTCCCCCTCCTGGTGTACTCTTCTTGGACCCGCCTGGTTTCTGGCTCCCCTGGAGCCGGGATAAGTCCTGACGTGGCTGGGTTCGAGACCTTGGGGTCCTTTGGACGGGTTCTTCCCATTTGTGGTGGGGCCGCCCTCCTGGGGTCTTTTCGGGAAGCATTCAGCATCTCCGCTGTGGCCTGGTACTTTTCCACAGCTTCCACGGTCAGATCAGCCGTGGTCAAGGCCTGTTGACTGATGAACCGTTTTTGCCTCATAAGGCAGGGCGCGTGAGGTAACGATCCACCACAGCGGCCTCCACCACCGCCGCTGCTGTATTCCTCTGCGGATCAGCCATTTCCTTGCGATTCGGACAAGTTCATGCATCTGCGCCCGAGGAGGTTGGTCTGGTTGGAAGGTCCAGCTGTGAAAGCGCTGGGCCATACCAAACTTTGTGAGTCCATATCTGCTGAGGATCTCAGACTTCAGGGCATCATAGTCAGTAACCTGGTCAGGGCCCAGGTCCCGGACAGCATTCAGCGATTCCCGGTTAGAAAGGGGGCTAACAGACCAACCCACTGTTGCTTGGGCCAGGCTTCCCTAGTGGCCGTGGCCTCAAATGCATGCAGGTATGCCTCAATGTCATCGGTAGCTCCCATCTTAGATATAAAGTCACTTGCCTTTATTGGGCGGGTATTTTGGACAACCCTCTGTCTCTGCAACTGCAATTCCTCTGCCTTCAGAAGGTTGGCTTTCTTTTGCTCCTCCAAGAGAGCCACGTTTGCTTGCATCTGGGCGTGCTGGCCAGCAACAAGGGCTTTCAACATGTCCTCCATTTCAGTCGGCGGGAGCCTACGGCCAACTTGGAAAACTGGGTGATCAAACCTTGATATCCTCCTCTGACATGCACTATTAACGCTTGAGCGTGCCCGTATTCTCCACCATCTGTGACGTCACGAGAGGCTACCCAGCTTTCAGCGGGATTGCTCAAGTAGTGCAAGGAGACCAGGTTCAACCAAAACAAGGATTTTATTAAAGGTCTTGGGAAACTAACGAAAGTATAACACAATACTGTTCTCTGGTGGCTCTTAAGGGTTAACAGTTCAGGGATGTCTCTTCCACATCCAAAATCATAACTCTCCCTCGCTCAAATAACTTTTCCCCAGTCTTACTGTATTCCACGTTGCAGCTAGTGGCCAACCCAGCAAAACGTCCTTCCAAATGTCCCCACACGTATTTCCACCGGTGCATATATCCAAAGGTGAGTATTTCCCAAAGGTAAGTATCTCCAAATCCTTATATTCCTCATGGAAGTGGACGTGCAGCACTCTTGTCCTCCAGAGAGCCCAGGTTGGAGACCGTGTCTCTTCACCCCCCACACTCCCTCAGTGTGTCTCTTCCCTTCCCAAACCTTCAGCTCATCAGCTCCTCATTTGTTTCAGCTGCGTGGGAAGATTGGCCATAGAGGGTGGAGTTCCCGACCATACCAGCAGATGGAGCCATAGCTGTCTGGGTTTGCAGCCACCTCAGGGGGATGTAACGTCCCTCCAGGACACAGCCTCTCGTGACATCACAGTACACATTAGCCCACATAGTTAACCATCCCTAAGAACCTTTGTACGTCCTCTTGATCGGTAGGCGGTGGCATGTTCTTGATGGCGGTCACTTTGCTCTGGTCTATCGGAACACCTTCACATGTTAGTTTTTCACCCAAGAAGGTTATTTCTGTCTTTCTGAACTCCCATTTGTCTGCATTTAGCTTTAGCCCATTATCTCTGACTAGATCAAGTGCTGCTTTCAACCTGGTGTTGTGCTCTTCAAGGTCTGAGCCCATATTAGCACATCATCAATGGACACTGTGGTGCCTGACACACTCTCAGATATCTGTTGGACTGTCCTGTGAAAGACTTCTGGTGCTGAAGTGAGACCAAACGGGAGCCTTTTAAATGACTACCTACCAAAAGGAGGCTTGAAAGTACAAAGCCTTGTACTCTCCTTGTCTAGCCTGATCTGCCAAAACCCTGATGAGGCGTCTAGCTTTGAGAAGTATTTAGCCCCTGCTATGTCCCTGAATATCTCCCCTCTGGTAGGCAGCTGAAAGTGTTCCCTTTTTACATGCTTGTTTAGCTCTTTTGGATCCATACACAGTCTGAGCGAGCCGTCTTCCTTCTCAACTATTACTAGTGAGTGGACCCATTCAGTAGGCTCTTCTACTTTGTCTAGGATATCTAAGGACTCTAGCCTCAGCAGCTCTCTGCTTTTAGTTAGTCTCTTGGTGATAATGGTACCTTTCTAGGTGCATGGATCACTGGTCTATTTGGCTGATCTAACTCCATTTTGTACTGCACCTTGAGTTTTCCTATTCTCTGAAAAACATCAGCATATGCATCCTCAACATTAGTCATTTCACCATATGAACCCATTTCACTAGACCCAGTAAGTTACATGACTTTAACCCAATGATGGGTGTTGTTTCTCCCTTTACTATGACAAACGGAACCTTGTGAGATTCATCATCTACCTCCAGCACCATGTCCCTGAAGACCACTGGTTTTACCTGTAACCGTAACAATTCAGTCTCTGGAATGATGTTGACCTGTGCTCCAGTGTCAAGTTTGAACACAATATCAGTTCCATTAGTCTTGTAGGTAGCAGTCCTCGTCTAGTCCTGCAAGTGCGACTGTTCCCACAAAGAGGTCACCCAAAGACCCCTCACTGTACTCGTTGTCCCCACTGTTGTCCTGGTCCTCGTTGACACAGTGTACTGTATTTTGTTGTCTCCGCTGCCTGCATTTGAGTGAGAAGTGGTGCTTCATGCCACAGTTGTAACACTCTTTTCTATATGCTGGGCACTGGCAAGGTCTGTGCTCTCCTCCACAGCTGCTGCAGGAGCGCTGGTTCCCTGAAGTGTGCTGCTGTCCTTTGAAGTTAGCCGTAGCTCTTCCTTTGCTAAAATACTCCACTTTGCATACTGTTTCACTAAGACCACCACTGTCCATTGACCGTATGCTACTCTGAGTCACCCCTCTAGCTTGTCTCTCACCCCCATGACAATTCTCTCTCGTATCAGCGAGTCTGCAATTTGACCGAAATTACACAACTGACATTTCAGTTTGAAGTCCATAATAAATTCCTCAAGTCTCTGTTTCATTCTGACATCTACTGTTGAAATTGTTATTATTATTATTATTATTATTATTATTATTATTATTATTATTATTATTATTATTATTATTATTAAAACATATCTCGTTTCTTCTGGGAGTACAAAAAGACAGAAATTTGGCTAACACCAGTTCATAATCTGCTTGCTCTTCATCCATTAGCTGAAAGCTGTTGTAGACATCAATGGTGTCCTAGACTGTGAGAAACAGTGCGACCTTCTGTGCGTCGTCTTTTCCAGCCGCTCCTATCGCCGTCAGATAGAGGGTGAAACGCTGCTTGAACCGCTTCCATTGCTCTTCAACGTTGCCGTTCAGTTTCAGTTCTGTTGGAGGCTTTAGCCGCTCCATGTCGTTTGCCAGCTAGCACTGCAAAACGACTAGCTACATGCACTGCACGCTCCGTTAGCTCCGGCGTGGTTATTTTTTACCTCAGTCTCATTAGCCCAGTGGCTAGTTAGCTAACGTTAGTCAAGTTTGCTAGTTGATATATGTGTATGCGCCGTTCAGCATTTTCGACCAAAACTCGATGATGGATGAATCAAAGGCGAGTTATTTCACTCCTGGTACCATGTTGTATCTTCTTGTCTAAGAAATACTAAAGAAAAGAACTGTTCTTTAAAACATAAGTCCTTCTTTATTGAAGTTAACCGGCGCCATACAAGTATCGTGCATTGAGATGAGATCTCCTGCTCTCCCACTCCTCTGCGCGGGCTGCTCGTCCCCTATGTGGTGATGTGGCCTCCGATACAAAATGCCACAGAGGTGTTGTTGCCTACCTTCACCACCTTGGGGCCCGTCAGGAAGACCAGGACTATGAAGGTAAATTACTGTCATAAGTGTACAAGCAGGTAAAGTATGATTTGAAATGTAAAATATGAGTTGTGCCTGTATAATCAGGCAATTTTGTAGTTCAATTATAGCCTTGGTTTCTCAAATGACTGCCTCTCCTGGTTCACCAACTACTTCTCAGATAGAGTTCAATGTGTCAAATCGGAGGGCCTGTTGTCTGGACCTCAGGCAGTCTCTGTGGGGTGCCACAGGGTTCAATTCTCGGGCCGACTCTATTCTCTGTGTATATCAATGATGTCGCTCTTGCTGCTGGTGGCGCTCGATCCACCTCTACGCAGACGACACCATTTTGTATACATCTGGCCCCTTCATTGGACACTGTGTTAACAAACCTCCAAACGACCTTCAATGTAATACAACCCTCCTTCCGTAGCCTCCAACTGCTCCGGATGACTATGTGATCACGCTCTCCGTAGCCGATGTGAGTAAGACTTTTAAGCAGGTCAACATTCACAAGGCCGCAGGGCCAGACGGATTACCAGCGAGTACTCCGAGCATGTGCTGACCAACTGGCAAATGTCTTCACTGACATTTTCAACCTGTCCCTGACTGAGTCTGTAATACCAACATGTTTCAAGCAGACCACCATAGTCCCTGTGCCCAAGAACACTAAGATGACCTGCCTAAATGACTACCGACCCGTAGCACTCACGTCTGTAGCCATGAAGTGCTTTGAAAGGCTGGTCATGGCTCACATCAACACCATTATCCCAGAAACCCTAGACCCACTCCAATTTGCATACCGCCCCAACAGATCCACAGATGATTCAATCTCTATTGAACTCCACACTGGCCATTCCCACCTGGACAAGAGGAACACCTACGTGAGAATGCTATTCATTGACTACAGCTCAGCGTTCAACACCATAGTGCCTTCAAAGCTTATCACTAAGCTAAGGTTCCTGGGACTAAACACCTCCCTCTGCAACTGGATCCTGGACTTCCTGACGGGCCGCCCCCAGCTGGTAAGGGTAGGTAACAACACGTCTGCCATGCTGATCCTCAACATGGGGGCCCCTCAGGGGTGCGTGCTCAGTCCCCTCCTGTACTCCCTGTTCACCCATGACTGCATGGCCAGGCACGACTCCAACACCATCATTAAGTTTGCAGACGACACAACAGTGGTAGACAACGATGAGACAGCCTATAGGGAGGAGGTCAGAGACCTGGTCGTGTGGTGCCAGGATAACAACCTCTCCCTCAACATGATCAAGACAAAGGAGATGATTGTGGACTACAGGAAAAAAAAGAGGACTGAGCACGCTCCCATTCTCATCGACGGGGCTGTAGTGGAACAGGTTGAGAGCTTCAAGTTCCTTGGTGTCCACATCACCAACGAACTATCATGGTCCAAACACACAAAGACAGTCGTGAAGAGGGCACGACAAAACCTATTCCCCGTCCAGGAGACAGAAAATATTTGGCATGGGTCCTCAGATCCTCAAAATGTTCTACAGCTGCACCATCGAGAGCATCCTGACTGGTTGCATCACCGCCTGGTATGGCAACTACTCGGCCTCCGACCGCAAGGCACTACAGAGGGTAGGTGTACGGCCCAGTACGTCACTGGGGCCAAGCTTCCTTCCATCGAGGACTTCTATACCAGGGAGTGTCTGAGGAAGGCCCTAGAAATTGTCAAAGACTCAAGCCACCCTAGTCATAGACTGTTCTCTCTGCTATCGCACGGCAAGCGGTACCGGAGCGCCAAGTCTAGGTCCAAAAGGCTTCTCAACAGCTTCTACCCCCAAGCCATAAGACTCCTGAACAGCTAATCATGGCTACCCGGACTATTTGCACTGCCCCCCCCCCACACCCCACCCCATCCCCCTCTTTTACGCTGCTGCTACTCTGTTTATTATTTATGCATAGTCACTTTAACTCTACCCATGTACATATGACCTCAACTAGCCGGTGCCCCCCGCACATTGACTCTGTACCGGTACCCCCCTGTATATAGCCTCCCTACTGTTATTTCACATTGACTCTGTACCGGTACCACCTTGTATATAGCCTCCTTACTGTTATTTCCCATTGACTCTGTGCGGTACCCCCTGTATATAGCCTCCCTACTGTTATTTCCCATTGACTCTGTACCGGTACCACCTTGTATATAGCCTCCTTACTGTTATTTTATTTTACTGCTGCTCTTTAGCTATTTGCTTTTATATTTTACTAATTACCACTTTTTTATTTTACATTTTTCTTAAAAACTGCATTGTTGGTTAAGGGCTTGTAAGTAAGCATTTCACTGTAATGTCTACACCTGTTGTATTCGCGCATGTGGCAAATACAATTGGATTTGATTTGATTTAAACACTAGTAAAACTAAATGCATGCTCTTCAATCGAACGCTGCTTGCAACCGCCCCGCCCGACTAGAATCATTACTCTCGGCGGGTCTGACTTAGAATATGTGGACAACTACAAATACCTAGGTGTCTGGTTAGACCGTAAACTCTCCTTCCTGACTCACATTAAGCATCTCCAATCCAAAGTTAAATCTAGAATCGGCTTCCTATTTCGCAAAAAAGCCTCCTTCACTCATGCTGCCAAACATGCCCTCGTAAAACTGACTATCCTACCGATCCTTGACTTCGGCGATGTCATTTACAAAATAGCCTCCAACCATCTACTCAGCAAATTGGATGTAGTCTATCACAGTGCCATCCGTTTTGTCTCCAAAGCCCCATATACTACCCACCATTGTGACCTGTACGCTCTCGTTGGCTGGCCCTCACTACATATTCGTCGCCAAACCCACTGGCTCCAGGTCATCTATAAATCACTGCTAGGCAAATCCCCGCCTTATCTTAGCTCATTGGTCACCATAGCAACACCCACCCGTAGTATGCGCTCCAGCAGGTATATCTCACTGGTCATCCCCAAAGCCAACACCTCCTTTGGCCGCCATTCCTTCCAGTTCTCTGCTGCCAATGACTGGAACGAACTGCAAACATCTCTGAAGCTGGAGACTCTTATCTCCCTCACTAACTTTAAGCATCAGTTGTCAGAGCAGCTTACCGATCACTGCACCTGTACACAGCCCATCTGAAATTAGCCCACCCAACTACCTCATCCCCATATTGTTATTTATTTTGCTCATTTGCACCCCAGAATCTCTATTTGCACATCATTTTTTGCACATCTATCTCTCCAGTGTTAATACTAAATTGTAATTATTTTGCACTATGGCCTATTTATTGCCTTAACTCCATAACTTACCTCATTTGCCCACACTGTTTATAGATTTTCTATTGTGTTTTTGACTGTAGTTTTGTTTATCCCATTTGGGCGGCAGGTAGCTTAGTGGTTAAGAGCGTTGTGCCAGTAACCGAAAGGTCTCTGGTTCTAATCCCCGAGCCGACTAGGTGAAAAATCTGTCGATGTGCCCTTGAGCAAGGCACTTAACCCTAATTGCTCCTGTAAGTCGCTCTGGATAAGATCGTCTGCTAAATGACCTTTTTTTTTTTTTTTATGTAACTCTGTGTTGTTGTTATTTTTATCGCACTGCTTTGCTTTATCTTGGCCAGGTCGCAGATGTTGCATTCATTCTCAAAATAAGTTACATTTTTGCAATAAAAAATAATTGTGCCAAAAGTTTGAGGTATAATGTGGTCCCAGTTCCAGGGACATGACCGGATAGAGAATCCAATATGGCTGCCAACGCAATGCCATATATGGACATGTGGGTGTTACATCCGAACTCAGTAGCTCTACTCTCATTGGTCCTAAGGATTTTGTTTAAATATTTTTGCATTTAGCTTGCGACACAGCCCTCAAGACATCATGGATGAGATCAATGGATCATCAGAAATGGGTATAGATAGATAGCTGAACAGATATCTACTTAGTCAGTTTGCAACAAATAATATATTTTATAAATAAAATAAAAAAGCAATTCTGAATGCGATGCTCACGAGTTCTGTTCACAAAACGATCAGCTAGCTAGCTTGGTTAGCTAACGTTAGCTAGCTACGTTTAGCTAGCTACAGATAGCCCGATAGACGGGTAATGGCCCATATTTAAGGTGTTAAACAGGGGAAATACGCATTTGATATTGCACAAGTTCAGATAGTATTCTACCTCCTGTTTCACTGGGTTTTCTTCTGTGTTGTGCCTTCTAAACATTACCCTGTCCTTTATTGACTTCTTCTCTGTCCGTCTCTGTAGTGGCCTGTTGTTGTTATTGTTGTATTGACCATGTTGTCTTCTGTTCTTATTTCCCCAGTGTCCTGGCTGTGAGGTGGTGCTGGTCTCTGGGTGCTGGTCTAGGTGGAGAGGCAGAGGCAGGAGGAAGCTGCAGTGGAGGAGTGGGCTGTGGGTGTTGAGGTGTACTGTACTACAACAAGCAGGCTTAACATCCCCTCCCCTAAAAACACATACACACTTTACTTATTTACGCAAGGCTCCATAGGAAATGAAATGTGGAGGCCTATTTGATCCGAGCCCCTGTTGAGAACGTTAGAAGTTGACTATCAGTCTGCAACTACCAGAAGACGGTCATATCTTCTTCCTTCCCATCCTGACTGGGATTTACATTTCCATTGTAGTCCTTTAGCAGACGCTCTTATCCAGAGTGACTTACAGGAGCAGAGTTTTCACCTTGTCGGCTGATTTAGAGTAGAGTTTATGTTAGTCAGATACAGTGCCTTGACAAGTATTCATCCCCCTTTGGCGTTTTTCCATTTTGTTGCATTGCAACCTGTAATCTAAATTGATTTTTATTTGGACATAATGGACATCCACAAAATAGTCCAAATTGGTGAAATGAAAAGAATTACTTATTTCAAAAAATTCTAAAAAATAAAAATGTAAAAGTGATGTGTGCATATGTATTCACCCCCTTTGCTATGAAGCCCCTAAATAATATCTGGTGCAACCAATTACCTTCAGAAGTCACATAATTAGTTAAATAAATTTCACTTGTGTGCAATCTAAGTGTCACATGTTCTGTCACATGATCTCAGTATATATACACCATCACCACAGCAGCTAGATAACTGTGGTCTACATCCTGGGTATCCTGCCTATGCAAAGTACTCTGGTCAGATGAGACTAAAATTGAGCTTTTTGGCCATGAAGGAAAACGCAATGTCTGGCGCAAACCCAACACCTCTCATCACCCCGAGAACACCATCCGTTTTTCATCGGCAGGGACTGGGAAACTGGTCAGAATTGAAGTAATGATGGATGGCGCTAAATACAGGGAAATTCTTGAGGGAAACCTGTTTCAGTCTTTTCCAGCAGGAAAATGACCCTAAGCATACTGCTAAAGCAACACTTGAGTGGTTTAAGGGGAAACATTTAAATGTCTTGGAATAGCCTAGTCAAAGCCCAGACCTCAATCCAATTGAGAATCTTTGGTATGACTTAAAGATTGCTGTACACCAGCGGAACCCATCCAACTTGAAGGAGATGGAGAAGTTTTGCCTTGAAGAATGGGCAAAAATCCCAGTAGCTAGATGTGCCAAGCTTATAGAGACATACCCAAAGAGACTTGCAGCTGTAATTTCTGCAAAAGGTGGCTCTACAAAGTATTGACTTTGGGGGGGGTGAATAGTTATGCACGCTCAAGTTCTGTTTTTTTTTGGTCTTATTTCTTGTTTGTTTCAACAACAACAAAAATATTTTGAATCTTCAAAGTGGTAGGCATGTTGTGTAAATCAAATGATACAAACCCCCAAAAAAATCCATTTTAATTCCAGGTTGTAAGGCAAGAAAATAGGAAAAATGCCAAAGGGGGGTGAATACTTTCACAAGACACTGTAGTGCACTACTTTATTTTCTAATATTCTAATGAGGCAACCACTAACATTACAGTATGATATTCTAATATTCTAATGGGGCAACCACTAACATTACAGTATGATATTCTAATGAGGCAACCACTAACATTACAGTATGATATTCGAATGAGGTACCACTAACATTACAGTATGATATTCTAATGAGGCAACCACTAACATTACAGTATGATATTCTAATATTCTAATGAGGCAACCACTAACATTACAGTATGATATTCTAATGAGGCAACCACTAACATTACAGTATGATATTCGAATGAGGCAACCACTAACATTCCAGTATGATATTCGAATGAGGTAACCACTAACATTACAGTATGATATTCTAATGAGGCAACCACTAACATTACAGTATGATATTCTAATATTCTAATGGGGCAACCACTAACATTACAGTATGATATTCTAATATTCTAATGAGGCAACCACTAACATTACAGTATGATATTCTAATATTCTAATGAGGCAACCACTAACATTACAGTATGATATTCTAATATTCTAATGGGGCAACCACTAACATTCCAGTATGATATTCTAATATTCGAATGACAGTGAGCAAATCTCCAATCTCCACCCTATTCCCTATGTAGTGCACTACTTTATATCTGGTCAGAAGTAGCCTAGTGCACTACGTAGGGAACAGGGTGTCATTTGGGCCAGATTCAGTAACTCCCCTGGGTATGAATTGTCTCTCTATCTTATCTGTCTTCTATATGATGTTCTCCTCTCCTCCTCTCTTCTCTCCTCTATTCACTCTATTCTATCATCCACACCACATGCCAGCTTCAACACAATCCATTTACAAGTTAAAGACACACCTTGGAATAAATAGCAAAGGAAAACTACTACTAGATGGATTTTTTATTTCCCATCACCATGAATCATATTTAATAACTGAACAGTAGCAGACCTAACTTCATCTGTTCCTGACTCTGGGTAGTGGATTAAAAAGACCATCAATCTCCAATGATATTAAAGTACACTTCTGAACATTACTGATATACTGAGTGGCAAGTCAAGATATCTGCTGTTTTTATTGTTTGGTTAATAGCACCACCTGCTGGATAGATTTAATGTTGCTTGACTGAGCAGTATGGGAGAATAAATTATATCAAATTTAGGGGTCGGATTGCCGGACATCTCCATTGAACATGCTTTTTAGTCTAGGACAAGGCTTCATCTGTGTCCGGGAAACCGCCCATATAGTTCAATTAGCAAGTAAGTAACACTACCTGTTCCATGATACTGAGGAAAATGACATTGAGACAGAGAACCAATTGAGAAAACATTTCAATGGTTCTGAATGACAACCAACATACATTAACAGCATACATCATGACTAGTATCTATGTGGACCCTACTACAGTTTAACCAGCTCAGCTATAGACTACACCAGCATGACTAGTATCTATGTGGACCCTACTACAGTTTAACCAGCTCAGCTATAGACTACACCAGCATGACTAGTATCTATGTGGACCCTACTACAGTTTAACCAGCTCAGCTATAGACTACACCAGCATGACTAGTATCTATGTGGACCCTACTACAGTTTAACCAGCTCAGCTATAGACTACACCAGCATGACTAGTATCTATGTGGACCCTACTACAGTTTAACCAGCTCAGCTATAGACTACACCAGCATGACTAGTATCTATGTGGACCCTACTACAGTTTAACCAGCTCAGCTATAGACTACACCAGCATGACTAGTATCTATGTGGACCCTACTACAGTTTAACCAGCTCAGCTATAGACTACACCAGCATGACTAGTATCTATGTGGACCCTACTACAGTTTAACCAGCTCAGCTATAGACTACACCAGCATGACTAGTATCTATGTGGACCCTACTACAGTTTAACCAGCTCAGCTATAGACTACACCAGCATGACTAGTATCTATGTGGACCCTACTACAGTTTAACCAGCTCAGCTATAGACTACACCAGCATGACTAGTATCTATGTGGACCCTACTACAGTTTAACCAGCTCAGCTATAGACTACACCAGCATGACTAGTATCTATGTGGACCCTACTACAGTTTAACCAGCTCAGCTATAGACTACACCAGCATGACTAGTATCTATGTGGACCCTACTACAGTTTAACCAGCTCAGCTATAGACTACACCAGCCTGACTAGTATCTATGTGGACCCTACTACAGTTTAACCAGCTCAGCAGTACCATTATAGAGCCTAAACCCAGGATAGAGGGGCTGAGTGAATGTGGTCTGGACTCTGTGGAGGAGGGTCATTGTATCAGAGACACTGTAGAAGGACAGAGTACCTGCCTTGTGATCCAGGTCCACTCCTACTCTGGAGGACTGAGGGCCTGATACTTTAGTGACAACATTATTGTGTCTGAACCAATAACCACCACTATAACACTGTAAACTACAGGACTTGTTATTGTATCCAAATGCACCATCTGTCCCTGTTCTGCTGATGTCTTTATATGAGACTGCTGTAACAACACACCACCCACTACACTCAACCTCCCAGTAACAGCGTCCAGACAGACCCTCTCTACACAGAACCTGGTAGTGGTTTGTGAATCTGTCTGGATGATCAGGATATGGTTGTTCTTGGCCTGTACGTGTCACCTTTCTGTTCCCTTTAGACAGAGAGAGGAGTGTGTGTGCTGTGTTTGGGTCCAGTGTGAGCTGACAGGAATCTGGGAGAACAGCAGAGCAGAGACCAATGAGGGGAGTTAGAACAATAAGTTAAGTCAGATACTGTATCTACCCTGTCTTTGATTAGAGCACAGCAGAGATCAAATCAGAGAAATATGAGGAGTCACATAGATACCCAGTCTTTGATTAGATCTACTATTGCTATATATTTATAGAGGGATTGTTAGGAGTGTCAGTAAAAAGAGACTGTTAGTTACTTCAGAATAAAGAGACTCACATTGTAAGAACTGTTCTCTGGTCTTGGGCTCTGGAGGCAGTACAACATCCACTATATTCACTACAGACACACAAACACATTCACAGAGAGAGGGAATGTTATCATCATACCATATTCCACATGTATATGACTACTAGGGAACTTTCAATGGTCTAAAGTTGATGTTCTTATTATTTTCAACACACCTGTAGAGGAGATCTTGGTCCATTCTCCTTTAAGGACGTCTTCTAGTTTCTCTCTCAGTTCAGACACAGTCTTACTCACATCTCCAAAGTACTGAAGAGGACGGACAACGATGCTGGGTAAGTCTGAAGATACACTGGTACTGGAGAGAGACTGATAACTCTGGAGAGAGAGAGAGAGAGGGTGAGAGAGAGAGAGAGAGAGAGAGAGAGTGAGAGAGAGTGAGAGAGAGTGAGAGGGAGCAGAACCAAATGATTGAGAGTTTTAATTTCATATCACATGTATCAAGGCAGTTGAGTTACCTGGAGGAAATGGATGTGATCCTCTGTGTGTGAGCTGCTCCAGCTCAGTGCTTCTCTTCCTCAGCTCAGCTATCTCCTGCTCCAGTTGCTCCAGGAGTCCTTCAGCTTGACTCACTTGAGCCTTCTCTTGGGCTCTGATCAGCTCCTTCACCTCAGAGCGCCTTCTCTCAATGGAGCGGATCAGCTCAGTAAAGATCTTATCACTGTCCTCCACTGCTGCCTGTGCAGAGCGCTGTTAAGAGAGAGAGAGAGAGAGACTTGTCTTACTTTAATGAGCCATCCTCATTACACTAACACCCCCACTCCTAAAAACACATTGCGTGCCACCACAACCTCCACACAATCACATTATCCAGTACCCAACACCACAGTACAATACACCAACCAGCACCACATTCCAACCGTCCATCCAACCCCTCCTCTCCAGCCGTACAGACAGCCCCCCTGAGCCCCCATACCTCCTGAAACATCTCCACACTGTTGATCATTTTGTACAACTCAAACTCAACCCTAAGGCGTCAACAGTAATGGCATTACCCTGGCAACACAGAAAAAACATGATGAACAGTCTGTCATTGCAGAAAACGGACACCCCTCCCCAACTCGCAGATCAACCCGAGCCAACCAGCTATTGGTGTCCAGGGCTCCATGTAATACCCTCCACTGGACGACCCCTGACCTTTCCAGCACTGGGAGCTTATAGAGCCCCTCCACCTATACCCTGCCATGCTCTCAGCCCCCACAACCCCCTGCCACTGATGCCCCTTCACTCCCACTAAGCTCAGAGTGTTAAAAGTCAGTAAGTCCTCCAGACTCTCCTGCCAGTACCCAGTCTCTGCTGCCACTTGCAGTGGTGGGAAACGGTGGTGGCCCCTCCTCAGGCTGCTCCAGCCCTCAGTACTGCAGCATAGAAATCAGAGACCCCTGCTGTATTGAGTCTCTCCTGCCGCATGATGAAGATCTGCTGATCCAGCCCCAAACCACCAGCCCTCCTCAACAGAGCACATGCTGGTTCCCTCCAGCCCACCTCCGTACGGTACAGAATCCTCTGCGCTGCTTTGAGTCAGAACGCTGCCACCCTGCTCTCCAGGTGCACCAGGCCTTGTCCCCCCTCCTGGACAGGCAGGTACAGCACTGCCGCCCTCAGCCAGTGATGCCCAGACCGGAAAGAAATCACTGGCCAATTTATGCCATAGGGAGGATGCCGCCAAGATGTTGATGATCAGAACCCTCCCTCTGTATGACACTTGGGAGAGGAGCCACCAAACGTCCTGGTACACAGTACGTTTGGTCCTTCTGTACAATAGAGTCCAGGTGGGACTTCAGTCAGTTAGCGAGGACCTTGGCAAAGACCTTATATTCCACACAGAGCAATGCCACAGGCCTCCAGTTCTTTATGTTGCTCAAATCCCTATTTTGGGCAGGAGAGTCAAAGCCTCCCGTCTACAGCTTAGCAGCAGCTCCCCCCCACCCCGACGCACTCACACAACACACGTCCTGTAAAATAATTCCCCAGAAAGTTACTCACCAATCAGGCTCCCTCATCTCCCCACAACAGAAGTTACCCACCCATCAGGCTCCCTCATCTCCCCCACAATAGAAGTTACCCACCCATCAGGCTCCCTCATCTCCCCACAACAGAAGTTACCCACCCATCAGGCTCCCTCATCTCCCCCACAACAGAAGTTACCCACCCATCAGGCTCCCTCATCTCCCCAACAACAGAAGTTACCCACCCATCAGGCTCCCTCATCTCCCCCACAACAGAAGTTACCCACCCATCAGGCTCCCTCATCTCCCCCACAACAGAAGTTACCCACCCATCAGGCTCCCTCATCTCCCCACAACAGAAGTTACCCGCCCATCAGACAAACGTAAAACAAGGGATTTTCTTGGTTTCCCCACTCTGTTTTTCCAACCCCTCTGGTGAAACAGAGAACTGAGCCCTGTACTATAATATAATATAATATGCCATTTAGCAGACGCTTTTATCCAAAGCGACTTACAGTCATGCGTGCATACATATTTGTGTATGGGTGGTCCCGGGGATCGAACCCACTACCCTGGCGTTACAAGCGCCGTGCTCTACCAGCTGAGCTACAGAGGACCAGGTGCAGACACATTTATGAAAGCAAAGACAAGGTCATTATTTGGGCTCTAAACACTAACAACCTACCCTTACACACCTCTTTTGCTACCCCTGCACTAAGATTTCTGCCATGGCATTTAAATGTTTTTGGTTTACATATTCCCCCAGTCTTTGCCGCCGTTCATGTTAAGGAAGTCTAACCGTGAAATCTCCATAAGAGGTGGGAGGGAAATCACCACAATCAGAAACCAGTAGAGAAGCCCATAAAGCCGCCATGCCAGAAAAAACCATCAATTTAAGCAGATTCTGAAGACATGCCCTTAAGAACCCATTACCCATTTTCTCAGCCTATACCGCTTCCTGGGTGAGAGGACACTAAACCCCTCATTCTTCATCACGTGTTGTACTGACCTTGCAAACCTTCCAGGATCAATCAAATAAGACTCCAGCAGAACCTTCTTTTTCCCCTTTAGTCTCCATCAGGAACCTAGAAAGTTTCTCTCACCGTATATACTGGGCCCTCAGCCTGACTGGCTGTCAGCTCTGGATCCAATGAGCCGTCTGAAGACGAGACGCCTTGTCCTCCGCTCCCGCAGACTCACCTCCCCCTCTTCCTCTTCCTCCTCCTCCATTGGCACGGTACCGTCCCTCCTCCTCCCCAGTCTCTGCCCCCTGCACTTCCCCCTGATCAGTGCCTCTTCCCCAATGACAGGCAATATTTCCTGGTATGAGCCCACCAAGCCTTTGCCCACCGGAGTCTCTGTTACTACAGAAACCTGCCTCAGCTCATGTAACCCAACTGCAACCCTCCCCACCACCGCTTTCTCCACGGCCTGCGCACCACCACTTGGCCATGCACTACTACCGTGTAGCTCAGTTGGTAGAGCATTTAGCTTGCAACGCCAGGGTTGTGGGTTCGTTTCCCATGGCGGGACAGTATGAAAATGTATGCACTCACTAACTGTAAGTCGCTCTGGATAAGAGCATCTGCTAAATGACTAAAATGTAAAAAATGTATTCTCCTCCCTCCTGGTACCCCTGCCATTTTTTTGCAATTCTGAGTAATCACTATTTTAGTACGGATTAGTAAGGAAAAACACTTTATTCAGTACTACTGCAGTTGCTTAATAATTCCAATAGATGGCAGCATAAGACCATGAATGACATTTCAGAAGATTAGTTTGTTCTCTCCCTGGATACACCACCACTCCACCACACAGGAAAACTCCTCCTGCCTGAGCTTTTTACTGTCCCTTTCCACACTGCTAACGCAAGAGGAAGGACTGAAAAAGCATTTAACACATTACTGTGAAGTAATATAATGATGATTCATGTTTATTATTACCTGTTTTTATGGTCATGTTTTATACTTCATTACTATAATGATTATCAATAAACCTGAACATTAATTCAGTCACCTCTGGTCGACAAAAACTTATTTTCCTAGTACATTAATTGTCAAATTCATCAACCAGCATCGAGCACTCTGCCTTCTCAGGCAAGCGAGGGGCATGTTGCATTATGTAATTTATTGGTGGGCTGGAAGATGCAGTGTTTTTTCTTTTCTATTCAGAGGCTATTTACTCCCAATATTAGATAATTTTTTATAGAAGGTTTTTATAATGCATGTTTACTAGGATTGAGGTTAGCGCATCTGAGTAGGGATTATTTGGCCGGGGTTCAATACCTGTCCTACCTATCAATCATATTGCTGCTTGTAGCCTATAACTGATGATCCCCACACTAGAAACACCGAAAACTATCTGTGCTAGCAAACCCTGTGTTCCACCCCTCCCCTGTGTAACCTTGAGGTTTGTTAAGAAACAAACACTTGTCTACGAAAAGAGACAACATGTTTAACGGATTCCGCTTGGCACCCAGCCGAGAACACCACGAAAACCACTTGCAAATTTACCAAAACTAACCAACTACTTGCGGTCTGTTCGTAAGCAATAAACGGAGGCAGATTAGCCACCACAACTCTTATCGAAAGAGGCGACATCTGCACCAACACACCCCTCACAAAAATCCCACTCACAACAAGACAAACCTTTTTCATTAACACAACCACCGCCTTGTTCATTCTGGATGCAGATGTTCCGCTCCAACCTGTTCGCGACCATGAGCAAAACTTCCTCCACACCTTTCTCCGAACGCACCCGAAACGACAGCGTTTCTTCTCCACTCGGTTGAGGCCATCGCGCCGCCCTAACAAACTACCCCTACTCCCCCTCAACTCTCAACGATAAACAGTGGAAACCAATAAACAAACCCTCCACCATGAGAAAATAAATTCAGAAAATACGCAAGAACCAAAAGAAAAAAGAATAGTAGCCCTCCTCACGAACCACAAATCTCTCACACAACCAACTTCTTCTTCTATGATATAATGGTGGTCCACAACCAACGTTAAAGGTGCATGCTGCCACCTACTGTGCTGGAGTGTGTGGTCAATCACAGTTTCCAACATTTCTAAATCCTCCTACCTAACTCAGTACTTCTGAGAAAATAAAGAAGAGCCCTACTAACTTCTAATAGACCCCCCCATCCCCAAAATCCCTTCCAAACCCCCCAACCCCGTCCAACCTCAATGACCCTACACTTCAATCTTTCCCTCTCTTCAACATACTTACAACAATATAACAACACATGCTCCACCGTTTCATCGACCGTACCCCCCAGACACAAACCATTCACATGCTTGCCAACCAGATGTAATGACGAGTTCAATGTACAATGTCCTAAGCGCAATCAAGTAAACACCACATCTTCCTTCCTAATCTGACTTTTGAATCTTGGTCCATCGACCTTTCTGTAAAACTGTCAACTATTCATATAAATGCCGGCCCTTGTGCTCAGAGTACCATCTCTTCTGCCACACATCTATCAAAATGTCTCTGATCTTACATTTGGCCTCACCTCTACCCAGTGGAACATTAATATCAATTATATCTTGATTCAAAGCTCTTTTAGCTAACTGGTCTACAATTTCATTCCCTTCCACACCCGAATGTGCTGGGACCCAGCAGAATCTCACTACTAAACCCATTCTCTCAATTCTCCATAATAACATTAATACCTCCAATAGCAGGTCACTCCTATTAGAATTACCAGATGATAAACTATTCAATACAGACAGAGAATCTGACCATACTATAATTCTAACAGGTTGTACGTCCTCCACCCACTGGAGGGCAACTATTATCACCAACAGTTCAACTGAGTATACTGACAGTTCATCTGTTAGTATTCTACATATCTGCACATCAAATTCAGGAACGTAAACGCCTGCTCCTGTGAGCCCACTATCTGGGTCCTTGGATCCATCTGTGAAAAGCGGTAAAAAAGTATAAAAACTTCTACCAATGTAATTGTCAACCAGTTTCTCAATATCACTGACTTCTGACCAATCTTTCCTTTTCTCTACCAAGGTTAGATCAACAACAGGGTCTGGGAGTAACCATGGAGGAACATCCCCTATCACCACAGAAGGGCCAACCTCCAACTCCCTCAAACCACTCTCATCAGCAAGCTTTCCAACTGTCCAACCAAAACCACTGCCTTGTCTACTAGTATATTCCCAACAGTCATCTAGAACAGTAGCAGTGTGATGCTCAACCTCACAGCCTTTCAACCCAATAAGATAATGACCATTTTTTACGCTGTATATCCAAAGGCATCTCTCCTGCCTCCACCAGTAAGGCACATACAGATGTTGATTTAAATGCACCAATACATATCCTTAAAGCTATATACTGGATTCTGTCCAGCTTCTGAAGCCAAGTTTTGCCTTGTTCGATAAACTATACACCCGTAATCAGTTGGCGTCCTGATCAGAGCTCTATAAATATCCATCAACAATTGTCTGTCAGCACCCTATTCATAACCAGAGACCCACACAACCAACTACGCGAAAGTTAATGAATGAGAGACAGAGACATCGTTACAACACTGTACATAGCCATAATATAACGGTTCTTCTTCTTTGGAGTTTAACGGCGGTTGGCATCCAATATGTTGTATTACCGCCCCCAACTGGACTATAATATAAATCCATTATACTTTGTGATACAAAATGGGAAAAGGGGAAATTATAATAATACAAAAAACACCCTTCCAACTAACACTACACTCATCAAATACCCACTACCCCATTCCACTACTTTGACCCTATCTGCTCCTGCACCATGCCAACGGCCTGGGAGGACGGGACACCACCACTCAACACACCCTGTAACTCTTCTGAAGTCTAATCTTGTATGCCCAAATACTTCTCTGCAGCTGCCACCACAACATCTATTTTCTGTGATTTACGTTCCATTTCTGCGGTACAGTTGATAACCATTGCTATGAATGCTAAGAAGCTAACTTTACTGAAGCATATATCACTCGTTGGCCTATCCCTCTGTGCTGGCACATATCTACTACTCACAGGGATCCTCTCAGGATCTCTCACCCTTGACCCATCCTCCTCTACTTCCTTCACTGCCTCAGCATACGACACCTTCTGCACTACTCTGACTCTAGCCACCTCATCCTGCCTCTCTTGCACCGGACACTTCAGATCCCCAGCAACATGGGCATCCCAACAGTTGACACACAACTTTATCGACCGAAACTACACAATCCTCTATCCCCTCCTGCACAATTCCCACATCTTGGAATCTCCCTCCCACAAACTGCTGCAACATGACCATAAATGTTGCACCTGAAACAGCACAGTGGATTCGCACAAACTTTATTCACCAGAACAATCCTTTATCCCATTCTCTTCCACACACATAAAACATCTTGGAATTTCTCTCCCACAAACTGCTGCGAAATGACCATAAACGTTGCACCTGAATTTATGGATTTGGCACAAAAGCTCGAATCAAGATAACTGATATATCATAACATGACTTTCTCTGTTAAAGACTCATAACTCAAAAGGACTGACTCCTCTGTTTCACCACGCTCACCACCAGGTCTGCGTTGCACCAAACGGCGGGAATCACAAACACCAGCAGTCTTCAACCTTAATTGCTCCACTTCTACACTTACCGCTACCCCAGAAATCACTCCTTTCAATGGTGCCCTGTTCCTAAGAGCAAAGCAAGAAACAGATCTTGACCCAAGTTGCGTGACACGGAGCGCCCACTCCCTCTGGTCAGAAGAAACACAAACAAATATCACAAGTCCACTACAGGTTACCTTCACTGATTCAACTGCACCCAACTCCTTTCCCACCCAACATGAAACCACAAATGAATCTGCCAAAAGGAATGGATCCACGTTCTCCTACAATGTAATTCCTACTGCACCAGATTCTTCTTTATCATGTCCATTGATGCCAGGCTCTGGTTCTGAGCTCTTCACCACACCTTCTACCTCACTTAACTCTCCCTCATTCATTTCCATTTCACCTCCAGAACTCGGTCAGGTGCACGGCTCACTCTGTTTGCACTTGAGTTATAACATTTGAAATGTCTCTATTACTTTGAAACTTTTGTGAGTGTAATGTTTACTGTTAATTTCTGATTTGTTTATTATTTATTTCACTTGCTTTGGTAATGTAACATATGTTTCCAATGCCAATAAATTCATTTAATTGAATCGGAGAGAGAGAGCTCCCTGTTAATGTATAGCAGACATGAGTCGCTCATGGTTACTCATGGTTATGTGAAGAGGTAGAGCCGCTTGCGACTTTAAATCAGTCAGAACAATAGGGAATGTCCTTTTTGGTCAAGATGATGGTTTCTCCCGCAGTAGACCCGGGTTCATAACCAGTCAGTTACATTAAGCAGTCTATTCTCTGACAGGGGTCCAGACAGCCTGTTCCCAACAGTGGGATTGGATAGGGGCCCCTCTCTCTCTCTGACTGGAGGAGAGAAGTGAAATGGTGTGTCTCCTCTGGTCAACAATACTCACCTTGAGAGACTCCACAGCCTGTTGGAGCTCCTTCAGCTCCTTCTCTCTCTCCTGGAATCTCTGCTGGACCTTCTGCTGACTCATCCCCAGCTGCCTCTGTGGAGAATCACTCTTCAATGAGCTATCAAGCTTTATTTGTCCACTAGATCAATAGTATAGTAATGTGACATAGGGCACATAGAGAGGAAGGTATATCATCTTGAGGAAGTCACTTTCCAATATTATATTTGTTTATCTTGCTATGTGAAAGATTATAGTTTTTATGGTAGGCGTACACGTATCAAAGGGTTAAGGCTGAACTTTGGACTTATAAAAGGGCATTCAGAATGATAATAGTGTTTGACTTTAGAAAATGGTGATACATTTGGATCAAACTCAATATACTCAAGGTTTGTGTTCATATTTGTTCTGATGAGGATCAATTTCATTTGATTTCTCTCATATTCAAACAGACTTAGTTCCTACTGTATCTTTAATTATTTGTTTATCAGACAGTCACCAACAAGTTGTTCTGGTCTTACCTGTTTCTCAGTCCTCTCTGCTGCAGCCTGCACTGTATCATGGCCTTTATGTTCATCCATTGTACACAGCATACAGATACACTGCTGATCGGTACGACAGTAAACCTCCAGCAGTTTGTCATGATGAGAGCAGATCTTCTCCTGTAGTTGTGCGGTGGCTTTGACCAGCTTGTGCTTCTTGAAAGCAGGAGATTGATAGTGAGGTTGGAGGTGAATCTCACAGTAAGAGGCCAGACACACCAGACAGGACATGAGGGCTTTCTGCTTTCTGGTCCCAGTGCAGAAATCACACGCCAAATCTCCAGGTCCAGCATAGCGCAGAGCAGGAGGGGGAGCAGCCTGGAGTCCTGTCTTCTTCAGTTTCTCCACCACTTCAGCCAACATGTTATTTTTCCTCAGATTAGGCCTTGGAGTGAAGGTCTGTCTGCACTGAGGACAGCTATAGACCCCTTTCAGAACATCCTGATCCCAGCAGTCCTCAATACAGCTTCTACAGTAACTGTGTCCACAGTGGATGGTGACCGGCTCCTTCAGTAGATCCAGACAGACAGAACAACAGAACTGGTCCTGGTCGAGCAGAACTCCTTGCTGAGCCATTTGGACAGTTGTTCACTCTCACACAGACAGACGACACAGAGAGTCAGATCAGTTTCGTTTTCTCCTAAAATAGTTTGTGTGAGGGGGAGAAACTTCCTGGTTCTGCCAGAGGGGTGGGGTTAAAAGGAGGGAGGGATATGTTAGAGGAATGGAGGAAGAGAGAGAGGAACTGCATGCAACAGGAAGAGGGAGACAAATAGTTTTGTTCCTAGGTTAGAGTCCTTAACATGGAACAAATGAAATAATGAATCTTAAAATGTGAGTTGTTAGAATATATAAAGGGTAACAGTTTCTATGAAGAACATATGTATAATTATTTTAATGACCTTTATAATGCCTTATAATACACTAATGTGTTCTACTTAAGCAATAAGGCCTGAGGAGGTGTGGTATATGGCCAATATACAATACCACAGCTAAGGGCTGTTCTTAGGCACAACGCAATGCGGATTGAGAATTATGTAACACTTTCAAAAATCGAATAAAATTTTAACACAAATATTTAGCAGATGTTATTGCGGGTGTAGCGAAATGCTTGTGTTCCTGGCTCCAACAGTGCAGTAATATCTAACAATACACAATGGACTCTTAACCAACTGTGCTATTTTGTTCGTTGTTTCGCATTGTTTGTAACTTATTTTGTACATAATGTTGCTTCTACCGTCTCTTATGACCGAAAAGAGCTTCTGGACATCAGAACAGCGATTACTCACCTTGAACTGGACGAATAATTTTTCTTTAATGAGTGGGATTTGTTCCAGACACCTGACAGGGCCCTCATCCCCGTTATTCGCAGTAGAAAGAAAAGGAGATATCGCGGAAGGAGTTTGGGGTGCTTGGTAAGGAGCCGAGCGACAAGTGGATAATCTGCCTTTGCCGCGATACTATTGGCCAATTTACAATCGCTTGATAATAAAGTGGACAAACTACAGGCACGAATATCCTACCAACGGGACATTATAAACTGTAATATCTTATGTTTCACCGAGTCGTGGCTGAACGAAGACATGGATAACATACAGCTGGCGGGTTATACACTGTATCGGCAGGATAGAACAGCAGCCTCTGGTAAAACAAGGGGTGGCTGTCTATGTATATTTGTAAACAACAGCTGGTGCACGAAATCTAAGGAAGTCTCGAGGTTTTGCTCGCCTGAGGTAGAGTATCTCATGATAAGCTGTAGACCACACTATCTACCAAGAGAGTTTTCATCTATATTCTTCGTAGCTGTCTATTTACCACCACAAACCGATGCTGGCACTAAGACAGCACTAAATTAACTGTGCGACTCCAACACCATCATTAACTTTGCCGATGACACAACAGTGGTAGGCCTGATCACCGACAACGACGAGACAGCCTATAGGGAGGAGGGTCAGAGACCTGCAGTGTGGTGCCAGGACAACATCCTCTCCCTCAACATGATCAAGACGAAGGAGATGATTGTGGACTACAGGAAAAGAAGAGGACCTAGCACACCCTCATTCTCATCAGCGGGGCTGTAGTGGAGCAGGTTGAGAGGTTCAAGTTCCTTGGTGTACACATCACCAACAAACTAACATGGTCCAAGCACACCAAGACAGTCGTGAAGAGGGCACGACAAAACCTATTCCCCCTAAGGAGACTGAAAAGATTTGGTATGGGTCCTCAAATCCTCAAAAGGTTCTACAGCTGCACCATCGAGAGCATCCTGACTGGTTGCATCACTGCCTGGTATGGCAACTGCTCGGCCTCCGACTTCAAGGCACTACAGAGGGTAGTGCATACGGCCCATTACATCACTGGGGCCAAGCTTTCTGCCATCCAGGACCTCTATACCAGGCGGTGTCAGAGGAAGGCTCTAAAAATTGTCATAGACTCCAGCTACTGTAGTCATAGACTGTTCTCTCTGCTACCACATGGCAAGTGGTACCGAAGCACCAAGTCTAGGTCCAAGAGGCTTCTAAACAGCTTCTATCCCCAAGCCATTAGACTCCTGAACATCTAATCCAGACTCCTGAACATCTAATCCAGCACGCAGACTATTTGCATTGCCCCCCCACCCCACCTCTTTTACGCTGCTGCTACTCGCTGTTTATTATCTATGCATAGTCACTTTAATAACTCTACCTATATGTACATATTACCTCAATTACCTTGACTAACCGGTGCCCCTGCACATTGGCTCGGTACCGGTACCCCCTGTATATAGCCTCGCTATTGTTATTTTTACTGCTGCTCTTTAATTATTTGTTCCTTTTATTTCGTATTATTTTATATGTGATTTTTGGGGTATTCTTTCTTAATACTGCATTGTTGGTTAAGGGCTTGTAAGTAAGCATTTCACTGTAAGGTCTACACCTGATGTATTCGGCTCATGTGACAAATATGCTTTGATTTTATCTAAAAAGAAAAGGGAGTGGAATTAAGAAATATTCAAATATTACGACGACCAATGTTGGAGTCCGAGCATAAATATATATATACACTACCGTTCAAAAGTTTGGGGTCACTTAGAAATGTCCTTGTTTTTGAAAAGAAAAGCACATTTTTTGTCCATTAAAATAACATCAAATTGATCAAAAATACACTGTAGACATTGTTAATGTTGTAAATGGCTTTTGTAGCTAGAAACGGCTGATTTTTAATGGAATATCTACATAGGCGTACAGATGCACATTATCAGCAACCATCAGTCCTGTGTTCCAATGGCACGTTGTGTTTGCTAATCCAAGTTTATCATTTAAAAAGGCTAATTGATCATTAGAAAACCCTTTTGCAATTATGTTAGCACAGCTGAAAACTGTTGTGCTGATTAAAGTAGCAATAAAGCTGGCCTTCTTGAGACTAGTTAAGTATCTGGAGCATCAGCAATTGTGGGTTCGATTACAGGATCAAAATGGCCAGAAACAAAAAACTTTCTTCTGAAACTTGTCAGTCTATTCTCGTTCTGAGAAATGAAGGCTATTCCATGTGAGAAATTGCCAAGAAACTGAAGATTTACATTTACATTTTAGTAGACGCTCTTATCCAGAGCGACTTACAGTTAGTGAGTGCATACATTTTATTTTTAAATTTTTAATTTTTATGCTGGCCTCCCGTGGGAATCGAACCCACAACCCTGGCGTTGCAAACGGCATGCTCTATCAACTAAGCTACATCCCTGCCTGCCATTCCCTCCCCTACCCTGGACGAATTGTGCGCCGCCCCATGGGTCTCCCGGTCGCGGCCGGCTACGACAGAGCCTGGATTCGAACCAGGATCTCTAGTGGCACAGCTAGCACTGCGATGCAGTGCCTTAGACCACTGCACCACTCGGGAGATCAAAAACACACTATAGACATTGTTAATGTTGTAAATGGCTTTTGTAGCTGGAAACGGCTGATTTTTTATGGAATATCTACATAGGCAGATGCACATTATCAGCAACCATCAGTCCTGTGTTCCAATGGCACGTTGTGTTTGCTAATCCAAGTTTGGGATTCAAGATCTCATACAATGCTGTGTACTACTCCCTTCACAGAACTGCGCAAACTGCGCTAACCAGAAAAGAAAGAGGAGTGGGAGGCCCCGGTGCACAACTGAGCAAGAGGACAAATACATTAGTGTCTAGTTTGAGAAACAGACGCCTCACAGGTCCTCAACTGGCAGCTTCATTAAATAGTACCCGCAAAAATCCAGTCTCAACGTCAACAGTGAAGAGGCGATTCTGGGATGCTGACCTAGGCAGTTGCAAAGAAAAAGTCCAGTGTCTGTGTTCTTTTGCCCATCTTAATCTTTTATTTTTATTGGCCAGTCTGAGATATGGCTTTTTCTTTGCAGCTCTGTCTAGGTCAGCATCCCGGAGTCGCCGTTTCACTGTTGACGTTGAGACTGGTGTTTTGCGGGTACTATTTAATGAAGCTGCCAGTTGAGGACCTGTGAGGCGTCTGTTTCTCAAACTAGACACTCTAATGTATTTGTCCTCTTGCTCAGTTGTGCACCAGGGCACTGTATCTGAAGAATAGTATATGTACAGTAATAGTTAAATAGGATGGGCCTTGACCAGAATAGAGTTTACAGTAAACATTAAAGTGACCAGTGATTCCATGTCTATGTACATCGGGCAGCAGACTCTAAGGTGCAGGGTAGAGTAACCGGATGGTAGCCATCTAGTGACAGTGTTTTTCAGTCTCTCGGTCCCAGCTTTGATGCACCTGTACTGACCTTGCCTTCTGGATGGTAGCGGGGTTAACAGGCCGTGGCTTGGGTGGCTGAGGGCAGGCAGTGTGCCCCCCGGTGATGTGTTTAGCAGACCTCACCACCATCTGGAGAGCCCTGTGGTTGCGGACGGTGCAGTTGCCGTACCAGGCGGTGATACAGTCCGACAGGATGCTCTCAATGGTGCATCTGTAAAAGTTTGTGAGGGTCTTATGGGCCAAGCCAAATGTATTCAGCCTCCTGAGATTCAAGAGGTGCTGTTGCACTTTCTTCACCACACTGTCTGTGTGGGTGGACCATTTCAGATTGTCAGTGATGTGTACGCCGAGGAACTTTAAGCTTTTCACCTTCTCCACTGTGGCCCTGTCGATGTGGATGGGGGGCGTGCTACCTCTGCTGTCTCCTGAAGTCCTTGATCAGATCCTTCGTCTTGTTGACGTTGAGGGAGAGGTTATTTTCATGGCACCACTCCGCCAGGGCCCTCAACTCCTCCTGTAGGCTGTCTCGTCATTGTTAGTAATCAGGGCTACCACTATTGTGTTGTCTGCAAACTTGATGATTGAGTTGGAGACGTGCGTGGCCCTGCAGTCAGTGTGAACAGGGGAGTACAGGAGGGGGCAGAGTACGTACCCTTGTGGAGCCCCTGTATTGAGGATCAGCGTAGAGGAGGTTGTTGTATCTTCTTGTCTAAGAAATACTAAATAAAACAACAGTTCTTTATAACATAAGTCCTTCTTTATTCAAGTTAACCGGAGCCGTACAAGTATCGTGCATTGAGATGAGATCTCCCACTCCCCTGCGCGGGCTGAGCGTCCTCTAAGTGATCACGTGGCCTCCGATACAATATGCCTCATCCCCCTTATCAAGATATGCCTTTTTCCCTTATAAGATAAAACAATAACAATTCTCTATAAAACCTGGTTACACTTCTTTGCATAGTGAACACTGCACTCCAATAACACATTTATACTTCCTCAATCGGCCTCTGAGGAGCTTGTCCTTCTCTACCTGACCGTCTCATTTCAACAGGTGGGTCTGACACAGGAGTGTCTGGGCTTGACGTTGTCTGACCTGTAATGTCGCTGTCTTGCATGTCTGTTTGCTCACACTCAGATACATGTAACAAGTGTCTCCTGTTTCTCCTGTATGTAACTCCCTCAGGTGTCATTAGATCACGTGACCTGGTTGCCACTGTTTTCACCACACGGGCCTCAGCGCTCCATGTTTTCCCATCATGCATTTTCACCCTATCATTTGGAATGAGTGCAATGAGCACCTTGGACCCTTTGTCATAGTACCTTTTCTGTTCAGTCTTTTCTCTCCGTTGGTTAAGAATCACCTTGTCATGCTTCTCTGTTTCTAGGAGTACTGGCAACCTAGTTTTGAGTTTCCTGTTGAACAACAGCCCTGCAGGAGACATAATTTTTTTTGGTGGAATAGCCCTGTAGTTTAACAAAGCTAGATTCGGATCTGTCTGAGTTGAGAGCTTTCTCAAGCAGTAGTTTCACTGTTTTGGCACCGTTCTCGACTAACCCATTAGACTATGGGTACAGTGGGCTGGATGTGACATGCTTGAACCCGTAAAGTTTAGCAAAATCACTGAAAGCTGAACAGCTGAACCGTTGTCCGTATGGACTACCTCTGCGACCCCATGACGAGCAAAGAATGACAATGTGAGTTATCAACTGACTAGCAGTAGTGTCCTTCAGCAAAGCTCTCTGGGTAATGAGAGTAATAGTCCATCATTATACAACGGGTGGGTCTAATCCTGAATGCTGATTGGTTAAAACCGCATTCCAGCCAGTGTCTATTCCTACTTTGCCCCATGGTCTCAATACCTTTTTTTTCCTCAACCCACATTGGCTCTTTGCTCTGTTTTGACCTGTATTTCTGGCATGTTTCACACGCTGTAAGTGTCTGCTCTATATCAGCATTCATCTTGGGCCAGAATAACACTGCTTTTTGCACGTCGTTTTGACTTTTCCATCCCTAGATGGTCCTTGTGTATTTTGATCAGAATGTTTTTCTGTAACACACTTGGTATCACAATTCTTGAACCCTTAAACAGAATTCCATCAAGTCCAGATAGCTCATCCCTGTATTGACCATAAGGGTATGGTATAGCTTGTACACACTACCTGCATGTTATGGCTTGAATCACCTTTTGCAAACACTCATCTTCTGCAGTAGCACGTGAAATAACTGTCCACATTTCATCTGAGACTGGGCAACTCTCTCTGATAAGGTTTACATGTATGGTCTCGTCCTGCTCATATATATCTGGTTTGGTTCTGAGCTGTCAAAAGCTCTGGACAATGTGTCTGCCACTAACAATTCTTTCCCTGGCCTGTACTCGAGTTGCAAGTCATATTTCTGAAGTTTTAGAAACAGTCCCTGTTCTCTTGGTGGTGTGTGTGTTAGACCCTTCCTTGCAATAGTAACTTAAGGTTGATGATCTGTTTCAGCCCACACTGTTTTACCACAGATAAACACACTGCATTTCTCACATGCACATGACAGTGCCAATGCCTCTTTCTCAATCTGAGCATAGTTACACTCAGACGTTGTCAGAGCCCTGGAGGCATATGCAACTGGGCGCCATCTAGTGCCATACTGCTGTAACAACACTGCACCTTAACCTGCTTTAGAGGCATCTGCTGAGATTGAGGTTTTGAGCTTTTATCATAGAACCTCAGTAGTGGAGCATGCATGATGTAGTGGACATTCTAATCAATAATGAGGAGAGACAGGGTCAATCACCAATCAGGATATTACTTTATTCAAAACTTATCAATAAGGTAATAAGTGAGGCTGGTCGACCCAACAGTCTTGACACAAAGAATACTAAAGATCTTTTATAGCAAAGATACACCCTCTTAGTCTACATGACAAATAACAGATGTATGGAATGAGTCAAAAGGTGAGACTTGATATATGAGAAAGGAGTATCCCCAAGCCAGAAAGCATTTGCTATGAAGACTGTTCTTACTGTATGGAAATCAGAGTTTAGCCTCCAAAACAAGCTTCCTCTCATCATTATCCATAGCCCAAGCCATCTCTCCCTGGTACCTCATTACACCAACTCATTCTATGGAATGCGTTCTGTAGGTTTTATCACCAAAGGCTTTATTCATCTACTGTCAGTGTTAACAGACACATGAGAGTTCTAAGAACCCTTTTCTACTGCAGAAAACAACCATTTGATGCAATAACAGTATTAGAACATCATCTAGTCATTGTTGTCCTCACAATGATCAATGCCTTGAGCTCCTCAAAACTCTTTCTGGTGATTACTGTTCCAACACCACTCTGTAGTTTTTCACAGTAGACTTCTCATCTGACTAGTGTGAGTTGCCAGATTAGGTACACATTAGCCCACATAGTTAACCAGCCCTTAGAACCTTTGTATGTCCTCTTGATCGGTAGGCAGTGGCATGTTCTTGATGGCTGTCACTTTGCTCTGGTCCATCTGAACACCTTCACATGTTAGTTTTTCACCCAAGAAGGTTATTTCTGTCTTTCTGAATTCCCATTTGTCTGTATTTAGCTTTAGCCCATTATTTACATTTAAGTCATTTAGCAGACGCCCTTATCCAGAGCGACTTACAGACACCATGCTCTACTACCTAAGCTACATCCCTGCCGGCCATTCCCTCCCCTACCCTGGACGACGCTGGGCCAATTGTACGCCGCCCCATGGGTCTCCCGGTCACGGCCGGCTACGACAGAGCCTGGATTCGAACCAGGATCTCTAGTGGCACAGCTAGCACAATGCAGTGCCTTAGACCACTGCGCCACTCTGACTAGATCAAGTGCTGCTTTCAACCTGGTGTTGTGCTCTTCAAGTGTCTGAGCCCATATTAGCACATCATCAATGGACACTGTGGTGCCTGACACACTCTCAGATATCTGTTGAACTGTCCTGTGAAAGACTTCTGGTGCTGAAGTGAGACCAAACGGGAGCCTTTTAAATGACTAGCTACCAAAAGGAGGATTGAAAGTACAAAGCCTTGTACTCTCCTTGTCTAGACTGATCTGCCAAAACACTGATGAGGCGTCTAGCTTTGAGAAGTATTTAGCCCCTGCTATGTCCCTGAATATCTCCCCTCTGGTAGGCAGCTGAAAGTGTTCCCTTTTTTACATGCTTGTTTAGCTCTTTTGGATCCATACACAGTCTGAGCGAGCCGTCTTCCTTCTCAACTATTACTAGTGAGTGGACCCATTCAGTAGGCTCTTCTACTTTGTCTAGGATATCTAAGGACTCTAGCCTCAGCAGCTCTGCTTTTAGCTAGTCTCTTGGTGATAATGGTACCTTTCTAGGTGCATGGATCACTGGTCTATTTGGCTGATCTAACTCCATTTTGTACTGCACCTTGAGTTTTCCTATTCCCTGAAAAACATCAGCATATGCATCCTCAACATTAGTCATTTCACCATATGAACCCATTTCACTAGACCCAGTAAGTTACATGACTTTAACCCAATGATGGGTGTTGTTTCTCCCTTTACTATGACAAACGGAACCTTGTGAGATTCATCATCTACCTCCAGCACCAACCTAAATGTCCCTGAAGACCACTGGTTTTACCTGTAACCGTAACAATTCAGTCTCTGGAATGATGTTGACCTGTGCTCCAGTGTCAAGTTTGAACACAATATCAGTTCCATTAGTCTTGTAGGTAGCAGTCCTCGTCTGGTCCTGCAAGTGCGACTGTTCCCACAAAGAGGTCACCAAAAGACCCATCACTGTACTCCTTGTCACCACTGTTGTCCTGGTCCTCGTTGACACAGTGTACTGTATTTTGTTGTCTCCGCTGCCTGCATTTGAGTGAGAAGGGGTTCTTCATGCCACAGTTGTAACACTCTTTTCTATATGCTGGGCACTGGCAAGGTCTGTGCTCTCCTCCACAGCTGCTGCAGGAGCGCTGGTTCCCTGAAGTGTGATGCTGTCCTTTGGAAGTTAGCCGTAGCTCTTCCTTTGCTAAAATACTCCACTTTGCATACTGTTTCACTAAGACCACCACTGTCCATTGACCGTATGCTACTCTGAGTCACCCCTCTAGCTTGTCTCTCACCCCCATGACAATTCGCTCTCGTATCAGCGAGTCTGCAATTTGACCGAAATTACACAACTGACATTTCAGTTTGATGTCCATACTAAATTCCTAAAGTCTCTGTTTCATTCTGACATATACTGTTGAAAACATACCTCATTTCTTCTGGGAGTACAAAAAGACAGAAATTTGGCTAACACCAGTTCATAATCTGCTTGCTTTTCATCCATTAGCTGAAAGCTGTTGTAGACATCAATGGTGTCCTAGACTGTGAGAAACAGTGCGACCTTCTGTGCGTCGTCTTTTCCAGCCGCTCCTATCGCCGTCAGATAGAGGGTGAAACTCTGCTTGAACCGCTTCCATTGCTCTTCAACGTTGCCGTTCAGTTTCTGTTCTGTTGGAGGCTTTAGCTGCTCCATGTCGTTAGCCAGCTAGCACTGCAAAACGACTAGCTACATGCACTGCACGCTCCGTTAGCTCCGGCGTGGTTATTTTTTACCTCAGTCTCATTAGCCCAGTGGCTAGTTAGCTAACGTTAGTCAAGTTTGCTAGTTGATATATGTGTATGCGCCGTTCAGCATTTTCGACCAAAACTCGATGATGGATGAATCAAAGGCGAGTTATTTCACTCCTGGTACCATGTTGTATCTTCTTGTCTAAGAAACACTAAAGAAAAGAACTGTTCTTTAAAACATAAATCCTTCTTTATTGAAGTTAACGGCGCCATACAAATATCGTGCATTGAGATGAGATCTCCTGCTCTCCCACTCCTCTGCGCGGGCTGCTCCTCCCCTAAGTGGTGACGTGGCCTCCGATACAAAATGCCACAGAGGTGTTGTTGCCGACCTTCACCACCTTGGGGCCCGTCAGGAAGACCAGGACTATGAAGGTAAATTAATGTCATAAGTGTACGAGCAGGTAAAGTATGATTTGAAATGTAAAATATGAGTTGTGCCTGTATAATCAGGCAATTTTGTAGTTCAATTATAGCCTTGGTTTCTCAAATTACTGCCTCTCCTGGTTCACCAACTACTTCTCAGATAGAGTTCAATGTGTCAAATCGGAGGGCCTGTTGTCTGGACCTCTGGCAGTCTCTGTGGGGGTGCCACAGGGTTCAATTCTCGGGCCGACTCTATTCTCTGTGTATATCAATGATGTCGCTCTTGCTGCTGGTGACGCTCCGATCCACCTCTACGCAGACGACACCATTTTGTATACATCTGGCCCTTCATTGGACACTGTGTTAACAAACCTCCAAACGACCTTCAATGCCATACAACCCTCCTTCCGTAGCCTCCAACTGCTCCGGATGACTGTGTGATCACGCTCTCCGTAGCCGATGTGAGTAAGACTTTTAAGCAGGTCAACATTCACAAGGCCGCAGGGCCAGACGGATTACCAGGACGAGTACTCCGAGCATGTGCTGACCAACTGGCAAATGTCTTCACTGACATTTTCAACATGTCCCTGACTGAGTCTATAATACCAATATGTTTCAAGCAGACCACTATAGTCCCTGTGCCCAAGAACACTAAGATGACCTGCCTAAATGACTACCGACCCGTAGCACTCACGTCTGTAGCCATGAAGTGCTTTGAAAGGCTGGTCATGACTCACATCAACACCATTATCCCAGAAAGCCTAGACCCACTCCAATTTGCATACCGCCCCAACAGATCCACAGATGATTCAATCTCTATTGAACTCCACACTGGCCATTCCCAACTGGACAAGAGGAACACCTACGTGAGAATGCTATTCATTGACTACAGCTCAGTGTTCAACACCATAGTGCCTTCAAAGCTTATCACTAAGCTAAGGTTCCTGGGACTAAACACCTCCCTCTGCAACTGGATCCTGGACTTCCTGACGGGCCGCCCCCAGCTGGTAAGGGTAGGTAACAACACGTCTGCCATGCTGATCCTCAACATGGGTGCCCCTCAGGGGTGCGTGCTCAGTCCCCTCCTGTACTCCCTGTTCACCCATGACTGCATGGTCAGGCACGACTCCAACACCATCATTAAGTTTGCAGACGACACAACAGTGGTAGGCCTGATCACCGACAACGATGAGACAGCCTATAGGGAGGAGGTCAGAGACCTGGTCGTGTGGTGCCAGGATAACAACCTCTCCCTCAACATGATCAAGACAAAGGAGATGATTGTGGACTACAGGAAAAAAAAAGAGGACTGAGCACGCTCCCATTCTCATCGACAGGGCTGTAGTGGAACAGGTTGAGAGCTTCAAGTTCCTTGGTGTCCACATCACCAACGAACTATCATGGTCCAAACACACAAAGACAGTCGTGAAGAGGGCACGACAAAACCTATTCCCCGTCAGGAGACTGAAAATATTTGGCATGGGTCCTCAGATCCTCAAAATGTTCTACAGCTGCACCATCGAGAGCATCCTGACTGGTTGCATCACCGCCTGGTATGGCAACTACTCGGCCTCCGACCGCAAGGCACTACAGAGGGTAGTGTGTACGGCCCAGTACGTCACTGGGACCAAGCTTCCTTCCATCGAGGACTTCTATACCAGGGAGAGTCTGAGGAAGGCCCTAGAAATTGTCAAAGACTCAAGCCACCCTAGTCATAGACTGTTCTCTCTGCTATCGCACGGCAAGCGGTACCGGAGCGCCAAGTCTAGGTCCAAAAGGCTTCTCAACAGCTTCTACCCCCAAGCCATAAGACTCCTGAACAGCTAATCATGGCTACTCGGACTATTTGCACTGCCCCCCAACCCCACCCCATCCCCCTCTTTTACGCTGCTGCTACTCTGTTTACTATTTATGCATAGTCACTTTAACTCTACCCACATGTACATATGACCTCAATTACCTCGACTAGCCGGTGCCCCCGCACATTGACTCTGTACCGGTACCACCTTGTATATAGCCTCCTTACTGTTATTTTATTTTACTGCTGCTCTTTAGCTATTTGCTTTTATATTTTACTAATTACCACTTTTTTATTTTACATTTTTCTTTAAAAAACTGCATTGTTGGTTAAGGGCTTGTAAGTAAGCATTTCACTGTAATGTCTACACCTGTTGTATTCGGCGCATGTGGCAAATACAATTTGATTTGATTTGATTTAAACACTAGTAAAACTAAATGCATGCTCTTCAATCGAACGCTGCTTGCAACCGCCCGCCCGACTAGAATCATTACTCTCGGCGGGTCTGACTTAGAATATGTGGACAACTACAAATACCTAGGTGTCTGGTTAGACCGTAAACTCTCCTTCCTGACTCACATTAAGCATCTCCAATCCAAAGTTAAATCTAGAATCGGCTTCCTATTTCGCAAAAAAGCCTCCTTCACTCATGCTGCCAAACATGCCCTCGTAAAACGGACTATCCTACCGATCCTTGACTTCGGCGATGTCATTTACAAAATAGCCTCCAACCATCTACTCAGCAAATTGGATGTAGTCTATCACAGTGCCATCCGTTTTGTCTCCAAAGCCCCATATACTACCCACCATTGTGACCTGTACGCTCTCGTTGGCTGGCCCTCACTACATATTCGTCGCCAAAAACACTGGCTCCAGGTCATCTATAAATCACTGCTAGGCAAATCCCCGCCTTATCTTAGCTCATTGGTCACCATAGCAACACCCACCCGTAGTATGCGCTCCAGCAGGTATATCTCACTGGTCATCCCCAAAGCCAACACCTCCTTTGGCCGCCATTCCTTCCAGTTCTCTGCTGCCAATGACTGGAACGAACTGCAAAAATCTCTGAAGCTGGAGACTCTTATCTCCCTCACTAACTTTAAGCATCAGTTGTCAGAGCAGCTTACCGATCACTGCACCTGTACACAGCCCATCTGAAATTAGCCCACCCAACTACCTCATCCCCATATTGTTATTTATTTTGCTCATTTGCACCCCAGTATCTCTATTTGCACATCATTTTTTGCACATCTATCTCTCCAGTGTTAATACTAAATTGTAATTATTTTGCACTATGGCCTATTTATTGCCTTAACTCCATAACTTACTACATTTGCCCACACTGTTTATAGATTTTCTATTGTGTTTTTGACTGTAGTTTTGTTTATCCCATTTGGGCGGCAGGTAGCTTATTGGTTAAGAGCGTTGTGCCAGTAACCGAAAGGTCTCTGGTTCTAATCCCCGAGCCGACTAGGTGAAAAATCTGTCGATGTGCCCTTGAGCAAAGCACTTAACCCTAATTGCTCCTGTAAGTCGCTCTGGATAAGAGCGTCTGCTAAATGACCTATTTTTTTTTTTATGTAACTTTGTGTTGTTGTTATTTTTATCGCACTGCTTTGCTTTATCTTGGCCAGGTCGCAGATGTTGCATTCATTCTCAAAATAAGTTACATTTTTGCAATAAAAAATAATTGTGCCAAAAGTTTGAGGTATAATGTGGTCCCAGTTTCAGGGACATCACCAGATAGGAAATCCAATATGGCTGCCAACGCAATGCCATATATGGACATGTGTGTGTTACATCTGAACTCAGTAGCTCTACTCTCATTGGTCCTAAGGATTTGTTTAAATATTTTTGCATTTAGCTTGCGACACAGCCCTCAAGACATCATGGATGAGATCAATGGATCATCAGAAATGGGTATAGATAGATAGCTGAACAGATATCTACTTAGTCAGTTTGCAACAAATAATATATTTTATAAATAAAATAAAAAAGCAATTCTGAATGCGATGCTCACGAGTTCTGTTCACAAAACGATCAGCTAGCTAGCTTGGTTAGTGTCGTATATGATGAATGGTGGTCATTATTGCTGTCAACAAAAGGAGTCTGCTCATACTGAACGTTGATCATAAGGTTTATTCAAACCACAAGATTACAGCATATGTACAGACCCGCGGTGTCCGGAGAACGGCTCCCCGATTGCTATGGCCGTTCTAACTCTCCGCCGTTCTTCCCCCCTTTATATAGCCTTCCAAGAGTTGAATGGCTCCCTCTACTGTTCAATCCCCGTATCTTACAACCCACTTCCTGTCTGTCATATGTGGCGTCACGCTAAAACCTTCCTTCTTGATACCAAAAATCAACCTTCTTTCAGTTCCATTTAAACAACATTTAACACCATCATATTGTCAATACACTACATTAGCTAACGTTAGCTAGCTACGTTTAGCTAGCTACAGATAGCTCGATAGACGGGTAATGGACCATATTTAAGGTGTTAAACAGGGGAAATACGCATTTGACATTGCACAAGTTCAGATAGTATTCTACCTCCTGTTTCACTGGGTTTTCTTCTGTGTTGTGCCTTCTAAACATTACCCTGTCCTTTATTGACTTCTTCTCTGTCCGTCTCTGTAGTGGCCTGTTGTTGTTATTGTTGTATTGACCATGTTGTCTTCTGTTCTTATTTCCCCAGTGTCCTGGCTGTGAGGTGGTGCTGGTCTCTGGGTGCTGGTCTAGGTGGAGAGGCAGAGGCAGGAGGAATCTGCAGCGGAGGAGTGGCTGTGGGTGTTGAGGTGTACTGTACTACAACAAGCAGGTTTAACATCCCCTCCCCTAAAAACACATACACACTTTACTTATTTAGGCAAGGCTCCATAGGAAATGAAATGTGGAGGCCTATTTGATCCGAGCCCCTGTTGAGAACGTTAGAAGTTGACTATCAGTCTGCAACTACCAGAAGACGGTCATATCTTCTTCCTTCCCATCCTGACTGGGATTTACATTTACATTTTAGTCATTTAGCAGACGCTCTTATCCAGAGTGACTTACAGGAGCAGAGTTTTCACCTTGTCGGCTGATTTAGAGTAGAGGTTAGGTTAGTCAGATACAGTGCCTTGGCAAGTATTCATCCCCTTTGGCGTTTTTCCATTTTGTTGCATTGCAACCTGTAATCTAAATTGATTTTTATTTGGACATAATGGACATCCACAAAATAGTCCAAATTGGTGAAATGAAAAGAATTACTTATTTCAAAAAATTCTAAAAATAAAAACGGAAAAGTGATGCGTGCATATGTATTCACCCCCTTTGCTATGAAGCCCCTAAATAACATCTGGTGCAACCAATTACCTTCAGAAGTCACATAATTTGTTAAATAAAGTTCACTTGTGTGCAATCTAAGTGTCACATGTTCTGTCACATGATCTCAGTATATATACACCTGTTCTGAAAGGCCCCAGGGTCTGCAACACCACTACGCAAGCGGCACCATGAAGACCAAGCTTGCCACACAGGTCAGGGACAAAGTTGTGGAGAAGTACAGATCAGGGTTGGGTTATAAAAAAAATATCCGAAAATGTGTACATCCCACGGAGCACCATTAAATCCATTATTAAAACATGGAAAGAATATGGCTCCACAACAAACCTGCCAAGAGAGGGCCGCCCACCAAAACTCACGGACCAGGCAAGGAGGGCATTAATCAGAGAGGCAACAAAGAGACCAAAGATAACCCTGAAGGAGCTGCAAAGCTCCATAGCGTAGATTGGAGTATCTGTCAATAGGACCACTTTAGGCCGTACATTCCACAGAGCTGGGCTTTATGGAAGGGGGCCAGAAAAAAGCCATTGCTTAAAGAAAAAAATAAGCAAACACGTTTGGTGTTCGCCAAAAGGCATGTGGGAGACTCCCCAAACATATGGAAGAGGGTACTCTGGTCAGATGAGACTAAAATTGAGCTATTTGGCCATCAAGGAGAACGCTATGTCTGGCGCAAACCCAACACCTCTCATCATCCCGAGAACACAGTGAAGCATGGTGGTGGCAGCATAATGCTGTGGGGATGTTTTTCATCGGCAGGGACTGGGAAACTGGTCAGAATTGAAGGAATGATGGATGGCGCTATATACAGGGAAATTCTTGAGGGAAACCCGTTTCAATCTTCCAGAAATTTGAGACTAGGATGGAGGTTCACCTTCCAGCAGGACAATGACCTTAAGCATACTGCTAAAGCAACACTTAAGTGGTTTAAGGGGAAACATTTAAATGTCTTGGAATAGCCTAGTCAAAGCCCAGACCTCAATCCAATTGAGAATCTGTGGTATGACTTAAAGATTGCTGTACACCAGCGGAACCCATCCAACTTGAAGGAGATGGAGAAGTTTTGCCTTGAAGAATGGGCAAAAATCCCAGTAGCTAGATGTGCCAAGCTTATAGAAACATACCCCAAGAGACTTGCAGCTGTAATTTCCGCAAAAGGTGGCTCTACAAAGTATTGACTTTGGGGGGTCTTATTTCTTGTTTGTTTCAACAACAAAAAAATATTTGGCATCTTCAAAGTGGTAGGCATGTTGTGTAAATCAAATGATACAAACCCCCCAAAACATCCATTTTAATTCCAGGTTGTAAGGCAAGAAAATAGGAAAAATGCCAAGGAGGTGAATACTTTCACAAGACACTGTAGTGCACTACTTTATTTTCTAATATTCTAATGAGTCAACCATTAACATTACAGTATGATATTCTAATGTTCTAATGAGGCAACCACTAACATTACAGTATGATATTCTAATATTCTAATGGGGCAACCACTAACATTACAGTATGATATTCTAATGAGGCAACCACTAACATTACAGTATGATATTCTAATGAGGCAACCACTAACATTGCAGTATGATATTCTAATATTATAATGAGGCAACCACTAACTTTACAGTATGATATTCTAATGAGGCAACCACTAACATTACAGTATAATATTCTAATGAGGCAACCACTAACATTACAGTATGATATTCTAATATTCTAACGAGGCAACATTAACATTACAGTATGATATTCGAATGAGGCAACCACTAACATTGCAGTATGATATTCTAATGAGGCAACCACTAACATTACAGTATGATATTCTAATGAGGCAACCACTAACATTACAGTATGATATTCTAATGAGGCAACCACTAACATTACAGTATGATATTCTAATATTCTAATGCCAGTGAGCAAATCTCCAATCTCCACCCTATTCCCTATGTAGTGCACTACTTTAGATCTGGTCAGAAGTAGCCTAGTGCACTACGTAGGGAACAGGGTGTCATTTGGGCCAGAGTCAGTAACTCCCCTGGGTATGAATTGTCTCTCTATCTTATCTGTCTTCTATATGATGTTCTCCTCTCCTCCTCTCTTCTCTCCTCTATTCACTCTATTCTATCATCCACACCACATGCCAGCTTCAACACAATCCATTTACAAGTTAAAGACACACCTTGGAATAAATAGCAAAGGAAAACTACTACTAGATGGATTTTTATTTCCCATCACCATTAATCATATTTAATAACTGAACAGTAGCAGACCTAACTTCATCTGTTCCTGACTCTGGGTAGTGGATTAAAAAAGACCATCAATCTCCAATGATATTAAAGTACAATTCTGAACATTACTGATGTACTGAGTGGCAAGTCAAGAAATGTGATGTTTTTATTGTTTGGTTAATATCACCACCTACTGGACAGGTTTAATGTTGCTTGACTGAGCAGTATGGGAGAATAAAAGATGCCAAACTTAGGGCCGGTTTCCCGGACATCTCCATTGAACATGCTTTTTAGTCTAGGACTAGGCTTCATCTGTGTCCGGGAAACCGGCCCATATAGTTCAATTAGCAAGTAAGTAACACTACCTGTTCCATGATACTGAGGAAAATGACATTGAGACAGAGAACCAATTGAGAAAACATGTCAATGGTTCTGAATGACAACCAACATACATTAACAGCATACATCATGATTAATGTAAATGTATAAGATTAAAACGTTGCACTTACAAATAATATGAATGCATTGAATTGTAATTCATAACATCTTCTGAAGATCAAATCAATCAAATCATTGTACATAAAAACAGAGCAGAATGAATCATCACATCTGGGGACCATCAACACCAGCATGACTAGTATCTATTTGGACCCTACTACTAGTTTAACCAGCTCAGCTATAGACTACACCAGCATGACTAGTATCTATGTGGACCCTACTACAGTTTAACCAGCTCAGCTATAGACTACACCAGCATGACTAGTATCTATGTGGACCCTACTACAGTTTAACCAGCTCAGCTATAGACTACACCAGCATGACTAGTATCTATGTGGACCCTACTACAGTTTAACCAGCTCAGCTATAGACTACACCAGCATGACTAGTATCTATGTGGACCCTACTACAGTTTAACCAGCTCAGCTATAGACTACACCAGCATGACTAGTATCTATGTGGACCCTACTACAGTTTAACCAGCTCAGCTATAGACTACACCAGCATGACTAGTATCTATGTGGACCCTACTACAGTTTAACCAGCTCAGCTATAGACTACACCAGCATGACTAGTATCTGTGGACCCTACTACAGTTTAACCAGCTCAGCTATAGACTACACCAGCATGACTAGTATCTATGTGGACCCTACTACAGTTTAACCAGCTCAGCTATAGACTACACCAGCATGACTAGTATCTATGTGGACCCTACTACAGTTTAACCAGCTCAGCTATAGACTACACCAGCATGACTAGTATCTATGTGGACCCCTACTACAGTTTAACCAGCTCAGCTATAGACTACACCAGCATGACTAGTATCTATGTGGACCCTACTACAGTTTAACCAGCTCAGCTATAGACTACACCAGCATGACTAGGTATCTATGTGGACCCTACTACAGTTTAACCAGCTCAGCTATAGACTACACCAGCATGACTAGTATCTATGTGGACCCTACTACAGTTTAACCAGCTCAGCTATAGACTACACCAGCATGACTAGTATCTATGTGGACCCTACTACAGTTTAACCAGCTCAGCTATAGACTACACCAGCATGACTAGTATCTATGTGGACCCTACTACAGTTTAACCAGCTCAGCTATAGACTACACCAGCATGACTAGTATCTATGTGGACCCTACTACAGTTTAACCAGCTCAGCTATAGACTACACCAGCATGACTAGTATCTATGTGGACCCTACTACAGTTTAACCAGCTCAGCAGTACCATTGAGCCAAAACCCAGGATAGAGGGGGCTGAGTGAATGTGGTCTGGACTCTGTGGAGGAGGGTCACTGTGTCAGAGACACTGTAGAAGGACAGAGTACCTGCCTTGTGATCCAGGTACACTCCTACTCTGGAGGACAGAGGGCCTGATAATTTTGTCTTAACACTATTGTGTCTGAACCAATAACAATAACCACCACTATAACACTCTAAACTCCAGGACTTGTTATTGTGTCCAAATCCACTACCTCTCCCTGTTCTGCTGATGTCTTTATATGAGACTGCTGTAATAACATCCTCCCCACTCCACTCCACCTCCCAGTAACAGCGTCCAGACAGACCCTCTCTACACAGAACCTGACAGTAGTTGGTGAATCTGTCTGGATGAACAGGATATGGTTGGACTTGGCCTGTATAGGTCACCTTTCTGTTCCCTTTAGACAGAGAGAGGTGTGTGTCTGCTGTGTTTGGGTCCAGTGTGAGCTGACAGGAATCTGGGAGAAGAGCAGAGCAGAGACCAATGAGGGGAGTTAGAACAATATGTTAAGTCAGATACTGTATCTACCCTGTCTTTGATTAGGAGCACAGCAGAGATCAAATCGGAGAAATATGAGGAGTCAGATAGATACCCAGTCTTTGATTAGATCTACTATTGCTATATATTTCTAGAGGGATTGTTAGGAGTGTCAGTAAAAAGAGACTGTTAGTTACTTCCAGAATAAAGAGACTCACATTGTAAGAACTGTTCTCTGGTCTTGGGCTCTGGAGAAAGTACAACATCCACTATATTCACTACAGAACACACAAACACATTCACAGAGAGAGGGAATAATTACATCATACCATATTCCACATGTATATGACTAGTAGGGAACTTTCAATGGTCTAAAGTTGATGTTCTTATTATTTTCAACACACCTGTAGTGGAGATCTTGGTCCATTCTCCTTTAAGGACGTCTTCTAGTTTCTCTCTCAGTTCAGACACAGTCTTACTCACATCTCCAAAGTACTGAAGAGGAAGGGACAACGATGCTGGGTAAGTCTGAAGATACACTGGTACTGGAGAGAGACTGATAACTCTGTAGAGAGAGAGAGAGGGAGGAGAGGGAGAGAGAGAGAGAGAGAGAGAGAGTGAGAGGGAGCAGAACCAAATGATTGAGAGTTTTAATTTCATATCACATGTATCAAGGCAGGTTGGAGTTACCTGGAGGAAATGGATGTGATCCTCTGTGTGTGAGAGCTGCTCCAGCTCAGTGCTTCTCTTCCTCAGCTCAGCTATCTCCTGCTCCAGTTGCTCCAGGAGTCCTTCAGCTTGACTCACTTGAGCCTTCTCTTGGGCTCTGATCAGCTCTTTCACCTCAGAGCGCCTTCTCTCAATGGAGCGGATCAGCTCGGTAAAGATCTTATCACTGTCCTCCACTGCTGCCTGTGCAGAGCTCTGTTAAGAGAGAGAGAGACTGACTTGTCTAACTTTAATGAGCCATCCTCATTACACTAACACCCCCTCCTAAAAACACATTGCGTGCCACCACAACCTCCACACAATCACATTATCCAGTACCCAACACCACAGTACAATACACCATCCAGCACCACATTCCAACCGTCTCCATCCAACCCCTCCTCTCCAGCCGTACAGACAGCCCCCTGAGCCCCCATACCTCCCGAAACATCTCCACACTGTTGATCATTTTGTACAACTCAATCCCTCAACCCTAAAGGGCGTCAACAGTAATGGCATTACCCTGGCAACACAGAAAAAACATGATAATAATAATATGCCATTTAGCAGACGCTTTATCCAAAGTGACTTACAGTCAAGCGTGCATACATTTTTGTGTTGAGTGGTCCCGGGATCGAAACCCACTACCTTGGCGTTACAAGCGCCCGTGCTCTACCAGCTGAGCTACAGAGGACCACAGTCTGATGAACAGTCTGTCATTGCAGAAAACGGACACCCCTCCCCAACTCCCAGGTCAACCCGAGCCAACCAGCTGTTGGTGTCCAGGGCTCCATGTAATACCCTCCACTGGACGACCCCTGACCTTTCCAGCACTGGGAGCTTATAGAGCACCCTCCACCTATACCTTGCCATGCTCTCAGCCCCAGCAACCCCCTGCCACTGATGCCCCTTCACTCCCACTAAGCTCAGAGTGTTAAAAGTCAGTAAATCCTCCGGACTCTCCTGCCAGTCCCCAGTCTCTGCTGTCACTTGCAGTGGTGGAAACGGTGGTGGCCCCTCCACAGGCAGCTTCAGCCCTCAGTACTGCAGCATAGAAATCAGAGACCCTGCTCTATTGAGTCTCTCCTGCCGCATGATGAAGAGCTGCTGATCCAGCCCCAAACCACCAGCCCTCCTCAACAGAGCTGGTTCCCTCCAGCCCACCTCCGTACGGTACAGTAGCCTCTGTGCTGCTGAGTCAGAAACGCTGCCACCCTGACCAGAAAATGTTTACTAACTTGCGCTGCAGGTCCACAAGCAGACCACCGGGGCGTTGAGAATGGCCAATTTAAGCCATAGAGAGGATGCCACCAAGTTGTTGATGATCAGCACCAGTCCCTCTGTATGACACTTGGGGAGATGAGCCACCTCCACTTCGTCAGCCTCGACACCACCGCTTTGTGACACTCCTTCCCAGTTCTTCCTAACCCACCCCTCTGAGCCCAGATACACCCCAAGCATCTTGAGCCACTCACAGCCCCACTGCAACCCCCTGGAAGCTGCGGAGGTGCCCTGTCCCTCCATGCCCCACATAACAGAGCCTCACTCTTGCCCCATTTTCCCCTAAGCAGAAGACGCCCCCGTACCCTCAAACTATTCTCCAGGGCCTGTAGGTTCTGCTCATCCCTAACCAACACAGACGTCATCAGCGTATGCTGACACTGCTATGCCTGTCCCCAACCCTATGCCTGGCTCCCACACTCCCTGTAGCCTCCTGCGTAGCATGCCCAGAAAAGGGCTCAATAACAAGAGTGTATAGCTGCCCTGACAGAGGGCATCCCTGGTGAATGCCCCTCCCTACCCAGACTGGCCTACTGAGCCCTCCCCACACCTTGACCATACATGAAGCCCCAGCGTACAGCATTTGAACACAGGCCACAAAATTCTCCCCACAACCAAAACAACACATTGAAACAGATATTCATGGTCCACCCTATCAAAGGCTTTCTCCTGATTATGAACAGATTGTCTGTGTTTGAACGTCCTGGTACACAGTACGTTTGGTCCTTGTGTACAATAGAGTCCAGGTGGGACTTCAGTCTGTTAACGAGGACCTTGGTAAAGACCTTATAGTCCAAACAGAGCAATGCCACAGGCCTCCAGTTCTTTAAGTCGCTCAAATCTACTTGTTTGGGCAGGAGAGTCAAAGCCTCCCGTCTACAGCTTAGCGACAGATCCCCCACCCCGACGCACTCACACAACACACGTCCTGTAAAATAATTCCCCAGAACTTTTTATAAAAATCCACAGGTAGACCGTCTGAGAGCCAGCAGCTGAGAGTTTGGAAAGGCCAGGGAAATGTCTATTTGATTTATCTGTGACAGAGAGAGTTTGGAAAGGTTCTAGAGCAGAACCTGAGAACACCCAGGATAATAATAATAATAATAATATGCCATTTAGCAGACGCTTTTATCCAAAGCGACTTACAGTCATGTGCATACATTTTTACATATGGGTGGTCCCGGGATCAACCCACTACCCTGGCATTACAAGCGCCATGCTCTACCAATTGAGCTACAGAGGACCACAGAGTTCTGCCCTCTATAAATCAGAGGTACAACTCCACAGCCTCATCTCCTCACAACAGAAGTTACCCACCCATCAGGCTCCTCATCTCCCCCACAACAGAAGTTACCCACCCATCAGGCTCCCTCATCTCTCCTCACAACGAAGTTACCCACCCATCAGGCTCCTCATCTCCCCACAACAGAAGTTACCCCACCCATCAGGCTCCCTCATCTCCCCGAACAGAAGTTACCCACCCATCAGGCTCCCTCATCTCCCCCACAGCAGAAGTTACCCACCCATCAGGCTCCCTCATCTCCCCACAACAGAAGTTACCCACCCATCAGGCTCCTCATCTCCCCCACAACAGAAGTTACCCCCACCCATCAGGCTCCCCTCATCTCCCCCACAACAGAAGTTACCCACCCATCAGGCTCCTCATCTCCCCACAACAGAAGTTACCCACCCATCAGGGCTCCCTCATCTCCCACAACAGAAGTTACCCACCCATCAGGCTCCCTCATCTCCCACACAGAAGTTACCCACCCATCAGGCTCCCTCATCTCCCCACACAACAGAAGTTACCCACCCATCAGGCTCCCTCATCTCCCCCACAACAGAAGTTACCCACCCATCAGGCTCCCTCATCTCCCCACAACAGAAGTTACACGCCCATCAGACTCCCCTCATCTCCCCCCACAACAGAAGTTACCACCCATCAGGCTCCCTCATCTCCCCCACAACAGAAGTTACCCACCCATCAGACCAACGTAAACAATGGATTTTCTTGGTTTCCCACCTGTTTCTCAACCCAAAGAGCTGGGAGCATCCATCTCCCTCAACATGGAAAAACTAGCTCTTACAAGTGATCCTTTTGCTTTCTCTGAAATGAAAGCCACTAGGTCCCTGCGTAGTTCAGATAGATTATCTTGTAGCCCCACCCTACCTTGGCCCACCAGCTCAGACTCCACCTCACTAATGAACCCCTCAAGCTCCCCCAGTACTCTCCTGGCCTCTGAAGAGGAAAAATATGTATACTGCTGACAGAAAACCTGAATCTGTGGCCCCCACATCCCACCACTGACTGAGAGACTCAAACTCCCCCTTCTGCTGTCCCCACCCTCTCCCAAAAGCCTTGGAAGTTTGAGCAAAAAGTGACATCTTGGAAGAGCTTTACATGGAATTTCCAATAGGACACCTGCCTGGGCCCTGGTGAAACAGAGAACTGAGCCCTGTACTAGGTGCAGGCACATTTATGAAAGCAAAGACAAGGTCATTGATTTTGGCTCTAACCACTAACAACCTACCCCTTACACACCTCTTTTGCTACCCCTGCACTAAGATTTGTGCCATGGCTCAGCACCTGCGCCCCCTTCCACCAGACCCCCCAACTACACTTCATTAATCACATCACTGCTGTGTCTCTTGCTAAAATAATCACTTTTAAATGTTTTGGTTTGACATATTCCCCCAGTCTCTGCCGTTCATGTTAAGGAAGTCTAACCGTGAAATCTCCATAAGAGATGGGAGGGAAATCACCACAATCAGAAACCAGTAGAGAAGCCCATAAGCTGCCATGCCAGAAAAAAAACATCAATTTAAGCAGATTCTGAAGACATGCCCTTAAGAACCCATGACCCATTTTCTCAGCCTATACCGCTTCCTGGGTGAGAGGACACTAAACCCTCATTCTTCATCAGGTGTTGTACTGACCTTACAAACCTTCCAGGATCAATCAAATAAGACTCCAGCAGAACCTTATTTTTCCCCTTTAGTCTCCATCAGGAACCTAGAAAGTTCTCTCACCGTATATACTGGGCCCTCAGCCTGACTGGCTGTCAGCTCTGGATCCAATGAGCCGTCTGAAAACGAGACGCCTTGTCCTCCGCTCCCGCACTCACCTCCCCCTCTTCCTTCCTCCTCCTCCATTGTACGGTACCGTCTCCTCCTCCCCAGTCTCTGCCCCCCTGCACTTCCCCCTGATCAGTGCCTCTTCCCCAATGACAGCCAATATTTCCTGGATGAGCCCACCAAACCTTTGTCGACGGAGTCTTCAGCAACCTGCCTCTGCTCACGAAGCCAGCAAATGAATTCGAAGCGAACCATCACTGAGCCTCTTCTGACTGGAATGATCCTTAGAATTCAATTTTCCTAAATGGCACCAAAAAAATGTCTACTTTTATTTCACCACTACAATCTGTTCTTAGGGACGAAACAGAAAAAAAAATAAGTAATAAATAACAACTGGTGTAGAAAGTAAACATCCACACCTCGATGGTGCCAAGTGTGCTTATGTCTGCATTACCAGGAAGTAGGGAAAAAAATTAAACTTCTGACTATTTCTGGTCTAGCGATCGATGACAGCAGAGTACACTGCCCAACCTGATGTCATTAGAAAGAGGAGATTATCCTGATTAAAATGGAGTCTGACTTGAAATATACCATTGTGAGATATTTTGTGAAATAAAGAGACATACCTATATATATATTTGATTCAAATGGTGTAGAACTTAACACCATTAAAATAAATACATATATTTGACATAATTGGTGAAATAAACAGACATGTCCCTATTTCCCCAAAACAATGGCAGTCTGAAAGTTCTAAGATCAGTCTTTTATTTAACCAGCTTACCATTTATCTACGACCATTTGCCTTTTTGTGTTTAACATTTTGTGATTTGTAATCTAGCGGTTAAGAGCGTTGGGCAGTAACCGAAAGGTGGCTGGTTCGAATCCCCGAGCCGACTAGGTGAAAAATCTATGGATGTACCATCGTACATCGACATATTTAGGGACTTAACCCTAGTCTCTCTGGATACGAGCATCAGCTAAATGACTCACATGTAAATGTAAACTAGGCCTCTGTGAAAGCGTGGCAATAACTTATTAACTTTTCATTATTCCCAGACAGACTCCTCTGAAGGCAGGCAGGCAGCACACTCCTGAAAACTAACTGCTCAGCAAAGCAAAGGCTCTTTTTGAGAGCTACCAGTTTTATATAGAAAGCTCATTTTCAGTGTCTGTATCCAGTGTCTGTGTTTATGTTAAGGGGGTGATAATGACAACCATCTATATATATATATATATATATATATATATATATATATATTTTTTTTTTGAATATATAATTAACTAAACGTATGGTGTTTTTGGTTAATGTCAGTTTCATTCTTTGTTATGCTATAAATTGTTATTTTATGGTTGTAAGTGATAAAATGAACTAGAACATCTTATATTTCGCAATTCCAGAGTAATTACTACTTTAGTAAGTATATACACTTTTATTCAGTACTACTGCAATTGGGCTTAATAATTCCAATAGATGGCAGCATAAGACCACGAATGACATTTTCAGAAGCTTAGTTTAGTTCTCTCCCTGGATAGACAACCACTCCCCTCACAGGAAAACTCCTACGCAAGTGAGTTGCATGATGAGGTTAATTTTCTAACCGCGAGGGTTGCATGATGTAATTTATTGGCGGGCTGGAAGATGCAACTACGTCAGCTTTCTATTCCGAGGCTGTTTACTCCAAATATGAAATATTAAGAAGGTTTTTATCATGCATGTTTACTAGGGTTGAGGTTAGCGCATCTGACTAGTGGTTATTTGGCCGGTGTTCAATACCTGCTATAGTTTAATATTTTGTTGCTCTCCCAAAAGCAACACAGGCCCTAATACGAGATATATAGCTAACTGTAAGTAATGAGTGACAATTTTAGGAAAATCATGGGACATAGTGTTTGGTTGCCTGCTATTTTATGGTCAATCATATTTGCTGCTTGTAGCCTATAGAACTGATGCTTCATGGTCTTATGCTGCAATCTATTGGAAATATTTAGCAATTAAAAGTTAGTCATTCACGTAAAGACATTGGTGAGGTAGCTGAGAAATATTTCTTATTAATTCTGGAGATCAGTCTCAAACCTGCCCCACCTATGACATGCCAATTGCTGGACTTTCACATAGAGGTTACTAGGTCACACCCAGTTCAAAACATTTAAAAATGAAACAAATGTGTTGTTTATCAAGTGTTCTGCCTTGCAATAATACCTGTAATAAAATGACTAATATAAAGCAAAAGTTTATATATTTATATATATTTAAAAAATAGCAGATAAATGCTATTTAGTACTATAATGGTATTTACTAACGTAAAAGCGGCGGGAATCACAAACACCAGCAGTCTTCAACCTTAATTGCTCCACTTCACACTTAACGCTACCCCAGAAATCACTCCTTTCAATGGTGTCCTGTTCCAAAGAGCAAAGCAAGAAACAGATCTTGACCCAAGTTGCGTGACACGGAGCACCCACTCCCTCTGGTCAGAAGAAACACCAACAAATATCACAAGTCCACTACAGGTTACCTTCACTGATTCAACTGCACCCAACTCTTTTTCCCACCCACCCTGAAACCACAAATGAATCTGCCAAAGGAATGGATCCACTTTCTCCTACAATGTAACTCCTACTGCACCAGATTCTTCTTTATCATGTCCATTGATGCCAGGCTCTGGTTCTGAGCTCATCACTAACACCTTCTACCTCACTTAACTCTCCCTCATTCATTTCCATTTCACCTCCTGAACTCGGTCTGACTCACTCTGTTTGCACTTGGAATTATAACATTTGGAGTGTCTCTATTACTTTGAAACGTTTTGAGTGTAATGTTTTACTGTTAATTTCTGATCATTGATATTATTTGTTTAACCTGCTTTGGTAATGTAACATGTTTCTCTGATGTCAATAAAGCCGATTTAATTGAATTGAGAGAGAGTGAGAGAGAGAGAGCTCTGTTAATGGGGAGATAGCGGACATGAGTCACTCATGGTTACTCATGGTTATGTGATGAGTGGTAGCCCCATTGACTTTAAGCAGCCTGTTCCCAACAGTGGGGCCAATGGGATTGATAGGGCATCTCTCTCTCTCTGACTGCAAGAGAGAAGTGAAATGGTGTGTCTCTTCTGGTCAACAATACTCACCTTTGAGAGACTCCCCACAGCCTGTTGGAGCTCCTTCAGGTCCCTTCTCTCTCTCCTGGAATCTCTCCTGGACCTTCTGCTGACTCATCCCCAGCTGCCTCTAGAGAGAATCACTCTTCAATGAGCTATCAAGCTTTATTTGTCCAGTAGATCAATAGTATAGTAATGGGACATAGGGCCCATAGAAGATAGGGATTAATATGTTGAGGAAGTGTCAGTGTGAAATTATATTATTATATTGTTATGTGAATTATTATAGTGTTTATGATAGGCGTGCATGTATCAAGGGGTTGAGACTGAACTTTGGACTCATAAAAGGTCATTCAGAATGATAATGTTGTTTGACTTTAGAAAATGGTGATACATTTGGAGCAAACCCAATATACTCAAGGTTTGTGTTCATATTTGTTCTGCTGAGGATTGATTTCATTTGAATGATCTCATATTCAAACAGCCTTAGCTCCTACTGTATCTTTAATTCTTTGTTTATCAGACAGTCACCAACAAGTAGTTCTGGTCTTACCTGTTTCTAAGTCCTCTCTGCTGCAGCTGACACTGTATCATGGCCTTTATGTTCATCCATTGTACACAGATAACAGATACACTGCTGATCGAGTACGACAGAAAACCTCCAGCAGTTTGTCATGATGAGAGCAGATCTTCTCCTGTAGTTGTGCGGTGGCTTTGACCAGCTTGTGCTTCTTGAAAGCAGGAGATTCATAGTGAGGTTGGAGGTGAGTCTCACAGTAAGAGGCCAGACACACCAGACAGGACATGAGGGCTTTCTGCTTTCTGGTCCCAGTGCAGACATCACACGCCACATCTCCAGGTCCAGCATAGCACAGAGCAGGAGGGGGAGCAGCCTGGAGTCCTGTCTTCTTCAGTTTCTCCACCACTTAGGCGAGCACGGCACTCCTGTTCAGAATAGGTCTTGGGGTGAAGGTATGTCTGCACTACACTCAATCTGGTTTTATTTAGTACCCCAGCGCCAGGTTAAGTAGTGGAAAGAACATGTTGGGTTATTTTGACCCAGACAGTTTGGTTGCGTGAATAACCCAATATGTTGGGTTGTTAGTATTAACAGAACACGGGTTAATTTAACCATCAGTTGGGTATTTTTACTCTCATGCTTGGTTGACCTAGCAACTGGGTCTGTTTTAATGTCATGCTCGGTTGACCTAGCAACTGGGTCTGTTTTAATGTCATGCTTGGTTGACCTAGCAACTGGGTCTGGTTTAATGTCATGCTTGGTTGACCTAGCAACTGGGTCTGTTTTAATGTCATGCTTGGTTGCCCTAGCAACTGGGTCTGTTTTAATGTCATCCTTACTGTAGGTTATTTTAGACGTACATACTGTAAACTCAATGTTTCCTTATTAAATTCTTCTATAATATGTAGAGTATTTATTCCATATTATAATAAGGTATACCACTGTATCATAGCCCAACAATGAGACATACGTGGACTTTTAGGAAACTCTATAAGCATCATTGAAGCTACAAAAATGTCAATGTTCAACTTTAACATGTGCTAACTACGCAACAGACCAGATGAACAGGAATTATATTTACTCTCATGGGTGGTTAAAAATAACTATCTGAAAGCCACACCCCTACTAAACTATGCCTACAGTCTTCTGATCTGACCTGCTGGGTCATATCTCAATAACCAAGCAACAATAACCCAACACCCAGCATCCATAACCCAGCAGTTTTTAAAGAAAACAACCCAACTAAGTGACCCAACGCCTGCAACCCAACATTTGGGTCAACCAAACAACCCAGTATTGTTTAGAGAGTGGGGACAGGTGTAGACCCCTTTCAGATCATCCTGATCCCAGCTTTCTTTAATACAGCCCATACAGTAGCTGTGTCCACAGGCAGTAGTCACCGGATCCTTCAGTGGATCCAGACAGACGGAGCAACAGAACAGTTCTAGATTGTCAGCCATTTTAGTGCTTTCACCTGAAGGTTGAGCAACAGGGTGTCAAAGATGACTTTCTGTTTCATGGAACTCTACACCAGAGGACAGGGAGGGGCTTCCTCTTGACTGTGTACTCTGGATCTACAGGTTTTTGGGGGATGGAAGTCAAGCTAAGAAGATGACGTTGCATACAGCTGTGTCCACAGGGAATAGTAACTGGATCCTTTGGTAGATCCAGACAGCAGAGTGGATATATTAAAAGGGCCTCTGCAATGTCCATACAACAAACTGCACAGCAGAGTATCAGAGATAACTTTAATTTCTTTGAAAGTCTGAGTGGTGGGGGAGGCCTTTTAGATCTGTTTGGAGACGTTAGTCCTGGATGGATGCACTGAGGTATATAGGGATGGAAGCCATAGTGACGTGTAACCAAATATAAGGTTGTGGTAAAACATTACAACGTTTTAAAGGTTCCATAAATGTACAGTGACCTATTCAGAAGCCACAGTGGTGAATGATGAATATGTCAAATCAAAAGTTTTCTTTCATTTTCAGTCATGTAAAATGATCATAAATTGTAAAGAAACATGTGGATGCAGTGGGTGCAAATACTCTCTGTAGAATTAATTAAGCGAGAAATGGCGGTGGGAAACGGCTTTATGCACAAATATTGATATAATAACCATCATATTGAAGTAAACTTGGAGTCACACGATGATATGTGGTGTGGTCCTCCCTCTACAACTCAGGAAACCATGCAGTTTATTAAGCTACAGATGAAATAAGTTATGCTGAACTTCACAGGGTGGTGAAAGTGCACGGTGATGAGCTTGATGCTCCCTTTCCAATAAATATCGAGGATCTTTTAGTCCATAATAATGTCATCATGTAGGTAGCCTGTCCAGAGTGGCACGTTAGGCTATATAATGCACAACCAAATCTGACAAAACCATCAGTAGAGTTGAAAATGTGATGGAAACCCATTTAACAGAACGTTTTTAACCGGTACATGGGAATTTAACTGCAAAAATATATTAGTATTTTCTAAAATATATATTTGTATGTGCTTTACGTCATCACGCACAGCCATTTATCTTCAACACGTCAATTTGATGGAAACATCTCTGCTGGTAAAATGACCATGTTTTTATGATTTTACAATATTCAAATCTGACGCCAGTCAAATGGAAACAGATTTTCATGCGAATATTCAAAAATCTGCATAAAAACAATATCCTCATCTATAAACAATATCCCAATAGAATTGAATGGTAAATTACGTATTGAATCATTTTGGAGTCACTTGTATTGTAAATAAGAACATAATATGTTTAAGTGGCTCCAAAATGACACAATACATTATTTACCATTCAATTCTATTTGGCACAACATCATCTGAAACACAACCCGAAAACACACTGCAAATGCATCCAACAAGAGTCCCAAGCTTGATGTAGTCAGCCTGCTAGGAATATGGGACCAAATACTAAACTTTTGACAAAGTGTAATACACTATAAGTGAATTTGTCCAAATACTTATGACACCTACAAATGGAGGGCCTAGATAAATACAGTATATTTATTTCTAAACAGTAAAACAGACATGAATGAAAATAGCCTCAAATAAAAGGTGACATTCTGTACTGTCGCCTCATATAAAACATTTAATATCAAATCTAAAATGCTGGAGTATAGAGCCAAATTCATAGTTGAATAAATTAAAAAACCAAGGGTGGGTCAAAATTATTCAATAAAACAACTTGGCCATGAAAAAGTTTCAGTAGATTAGGAACTGCTTCCTATAAAAGCTATGTGGTGTGTAATGTAGCTGGACATTGTAAAGTCTGCTTCCTATAAAGCTATGTGGAGTATAATGTAGCTGGACATTGTAAAGTCTGCTTCCTATAAAGCTATGTGGAGTATAATGTAGCTGGACATTGTAAAGTCTGCTTCCTATAAAGCTATGTGGAGTATAATGTAGCTGGACATTGTAAAGTCTGCTTCCTATAAAGCTATGTGGAGTATAATGTAGCTGGAACAGCGCCGGAGAAGATGGCTGCCGAACAGCCCTCTAACCAACCCTCTAACCAATTGTACTATTATGTGTGTTTTTCCGCGTTATTTGTAATTTATTTTGTACATAATGTTTCTGCCATCGTCTCTTATAACCAAAAAGAGCTTCTGGATATCAGGACAGCGATTACTCACCTCGTATTGACGACGATTTTTTCTTCAACGAGGCGGCGCGAAGGATATCATACAGACACCCGACAAGGCCCAAATCCCCGTCATTCGCGTGAGGAAGAGACGGAGATATCGCGGACGCAGATCCGGGTGCCTTGTAAGGATCCGACGGCGGCGAGTAAACTGCCTCTTCCATCAATCCTATTAGCCAACGTTCAATCTTTTTGAAAATAAAATGGACGATTTAAGATTACGGTTATCCTACCAACGGGACATTAAAAACTGTAATATCTTATGTTTCACAGAGTCGTGGCTGAACGACAACAATGACAACATTCAGCTAGCAGGCTATACGCTACATCGGCAGGACATAACGGTTGACTCTGGTAAGACAAGGGGTGGCGGTCTGTGTATATTTGTAAACAACAGCTGGTGCACAAAATCAAATACTAAGGAAGTCTCGAGGTTTTGCTCGCCTGAGGTAGAGTATCTTATGATAAGCTGTAGACCACACTATTTACCAAGAGAGTTTTCATCTATATTTTCATAGCTGTCTATTTACCACCACAAACCAATGCTGGCATTAAGATTGCACTGAACCGAGTTGTACAAGGCCATTAATCAACAGGAAAACGCTCATCCAGATGCAGCGCTCCTAGTGGCCGGGGACTTTAATGCAGGAAACTTAAATCCGTTCTACCTAATTTCTACCAGCATGTTAAATGTGCAACCAGAGGGAAAAAAACTCTAGACCACCTTTACTCCACACACAGAGACGCATACAAGCTCTCCCTCGCCCTCCATTTGGCAAATCTGACCATAACTCTATCCTCCTGATTCCTGCTTATAAGCAAAACTAAAGCAGGAAGCACCAGTGATTCGGTTAATAAAAAAGTGGTCAGATGACGCAGATGCTAAGCTACAGGACTTTTTTGCTAGCACAGACTGGAACATGTTCCGGGATTCTTCAGACAGCATTGAGGAGTACACCACATCAGTCACTGGCTTCATCAATAAGTGCATCGATGATGTCGTCCCCACAGTGACCGTACGTACATACCCCAACCAGAAGCCATGGATTACAGGAAACATCCGCACTGAGCTAAAGGGTAGAGCTGCCGCTTTCCAAGGAACGGGACTCTAACCCGGACGCTATAAGAAATCCCGCTATGACCTCCGACGAACCATCAAACAGGCAAAGAGTCAATACAGGTCTAAGATTGAATCATACTACACTGGCTCTGACGCTCGTCGGATGTGGCAGGGCTTGAAAACTATTACAGACTACAAAGGGAAGCACAGCCGCGAGCTGCCCAGTGACACAAGCCTACCAGACGAGCTAAACCACTTCTATGCTCGCCCGAGGCAAGCAACACTGAAGCATGCATGAGAGCACCAGCTGTTCCGGATGACTATGTGATCACGCTCTCCGTAGCCGATGTGAGTAAGACTTTTAAGCAGGTCAACATTCACAAGGCCGCAGGGCCAGACGGATTACCAGGACGTGTACTCCGAGCATGTGCTGACCAACTGGCAAGTGTCTTCACTGACATTTTCAACATGTCCCTGACTGAGTCTGTAATACCAACATGTTTCAAGCAGACCACCATAGTCCCCGTGCCCAAGGACTCTAAGATAACCTGCCTAAATGACTACCGACCCGTAGCACTGACGTCTGTAGCCATGAAGTGCTTTGAAAGACTGGTCATGGCTCACATCAACAGCATAATCCCAGAAACCCTAGACCCACTCCAATTTGCATACCGCCCCAACAGATCCACAGATGATGCATCTCTATCGCACTCCACACTGCCCTTTCCCACCTGGACAAGAGGAACACCTACCTGAGAATGCTATTCATTGACTACAGCTCAGCATTCAACACCATAGTGCCCTCTAAGCTCATCACTAAGCTACGGATCCTGGGACTAAACACCTCCCTCTGCAACTGGATCCTGGACTTCCTGGACGGGCCGCCCCCAGGTGGTAAGGGTAGGTAACAACACATCTGCCACACTGATCCTCAACACGGGGGCCCTCAGAGTGCGTGCTCAGTCCCCTCCTGTACTCTCTGTTCACCCATGACTGCATGGCCAGGTACGACTCAACACCATCATTAAGTTTGCCGACGACACAACAGTGGTAGGCCTGATCACCGGCAACGATGAGACAGCCTATAGGAGGAGGTCAGAGATCTGGCCGTGTGGTGCCAGGACAACAACCTCTCCCTCAACGTGACTAAGACAAAGGAGATGATTGTGGACTACAGGAAAAAAAAAGAGGACTGAGCACGCCCCATTCTCATCGACGGGGCTGTAGTGGAACAGGTTGAGAGCTTCAAGTTCCTTGGTGTCCACATCACCAACAAACTATCATGGTCCAAACACACCAAGACAGTCGTGAAGAGGCACAACAAAGCCTATTCCCCTCAGGAGACTAAAAAGATTTGGCATGGGTCCTCAGATCCTCAAAAAAATTCTACAGCTGCACCATCGGAGAGCATCCTGACTGGTTGCATCACCGCCTGGTATGGCAACTGCTTGGCCTCCGACCGCAAGGCACTACAGAGGGTAGTGCGTACGGCCCAGTACATCACTGGGGCAAAGCTTCCCCTGCCATCCAGGACCTCTATACCAGGCGGTGTCAGAGGAAGGCCTCAAAATTATCAAAGACTCCAGCCACCCTAGTCATAGACTGTTCTCTCTGCTACCGCACGGCAGCGGTACCAGAGTGCCAAGTCTAGGTCAAAGACTTCTCAACAGCTTCTACCCCCAAGCCATAAGACTCTGAACAGCTAATCATGGCTACCCGGACTATTTGCACTGCCCCCCACCCCATCCTTTTTACGCTGCTGCTACTCTGTTAAGTATTTATGCATAGTCACTTTTAACTCTACCCACATGTACATATTACCTCAACTACCTCAACTAGCCGGTGCCCCGCACATTGACTCTGCAACGGTACCCCCCTGTATATATAGCCTCCCTACTGTCACTTTATTTTACTTCTGCTCTTTTTTTCTCAACACTTTTTTGTTGTTGTTTTATTCTTACTTTTTTTGTTTAAAATAAATGCACTGTTGGTTAAGGGCTGTAAGTAAGCATTTCACTGTAATGTCTGCACCTGTTGTATTCGGCGCATGTGACCAATAACATTTGATTTGATTTGATTTGATTTGGACATTGTAAAGTCTGCTTCCTATAAAGCTATGTGGAGTATAATGTAGCTGGACATTGTAATGTCTGCTTCCTATAAAGCTATGTGTAGTATAATGTAGCTGGACATTGTCAAGTATGCTTCCTATAAAGCTATGTGTAGTATAATGTAGCTGGACATTGTAAAGTCTGCTTCCTATAAAGCTATGTGTAGTATAATGTAGCTGGACATTGGAAAGTCTGCTTCCTATAAAAGCTATGTGGAGTATAATGTAGCTGGACATTGTAAAGTCTGCTTCCTATAAAGCTATGTGGTGAATAATGTAGCTGGACATTGTAAAGTCTGCTTCCTATAAAGCTATGTGGAGTATAATGTAGCTGGACATTGTAAAGACTGCTTCCTATAAAGCTATGTGGAGTATAATGTAGCTGGACATTGTAAAGTCTGCTTCCTATAAAGCTATGTGGTGTATAATGTAGCTGGACATTGTAAAGTCTGCTTCCTATAAAAGCTATGTGGAGTATAATGTAGCTGGACATTGTAAAGTCTGCTTCCTATAAAGCTATGTGGAGTATAATGTAGCTGGACATTGTAAAGTCTGCTTCCTATAAAGCTATGTGGTGTATAATGTAGCTGGACATTGTAAAGTCTGCTTCCTATAAAGCTATGTGAGTATAATGTAGCTGGACATTGTAAAGTCTGCTTCCTATAAAGCTATGTGGTGTATAATGTAGCTGGACATTGTAAAGTCTGCTTCCTATAAAGCTATGTGGAGTATAATGTAGCTGGACATTGGAAAGTCTGCTTCCTATAAAGCTATGTGGAGTATAATGTAGCTGGACATTGTAAAGTCATACACACAATTATATTAATTCTTATTGACATTCAACCTGGGAATGGAAATGTAAGAAATTAATGTACAAACATGTATAAAACAAATCCTGCAACAAAGGACCAGGTGTGAATGTTCTAGGGGGTCTAAGTCTACCCTAACCAGTTTGAATACACTGTTTGATTTCACCCCCAGACCCCAAAACACACCCCATTCAAAACAGTTTTAACAGCCCCCACCCGATGCAACTCAATATTAAGAAGGCATATAGTCAGTGTACAGCCCAATGCACTACCCCAGGATCACAACAAGCCCCTCACACATTGGACACACACACACAATGTGAATGGAAATATATTATTATATTTTTATATATTACAATTACAAGAAAGGGTGTTGGTTATTTTAGTTTTCCAAGTAACATTTCTTGGACATGTCCTTACTTTAAAAGAAGCATGTTTGGTCTTGTTTGAATCAGCCTAATTCTCTGGTTATAAATAAAATAACCATGATTGGCAGAATGTTTAATTCACATCTCTGGCTATTAATAGATTGTGGAACTATGAAAAATAGGAATAATGTTCCCAACACACCCACCTCACAGTTCCTACACAGACTCGGAGGCACCATGCAGGTCTGACACCAGAGGAGGCTGGTGGGAGGAGCTATAGGAGGACGGGCTCATTGTAATGGCTGGAATGGAATCAATGGAACGTATCAAACACAAACATTTGAAACCACATGTTTGACTGAGTTCCATTTATTCCATTCCAGACATCACAATGAGCCTGTCCTGCTATAGCTCCTCCCACCAGACTCCACTGCCTGACAACCATTCTATTGTCTTGAGGACTTTACAACCATTTGGTCTGATCAAAGACCAGGACACCCTTTCAAATAGATACATCCTCTCAGCCTTGATGACTAAACTAATCAAAGACTAACACACACACACACACACACACCACAGTAATCTGATCATGGTGACTCCACAGTAATAACATTTATAACTCATAAGTCACCAGGTGTGATTTACCTTTTGACAGATGAAACCCTACATCAACTACTAATGACTTATGGGAGGAAGTGAGCATTTCACATATTAAGATATAATACAAGGATACTTCCTTTGTGTGTTGTACTTAGTCAATTGAAAATGTGCTTAAAGTTTTGAAAAAACAGCCTTTTTGATTATCTGTTTTGAGTTTTGTATTAAGAGTTGTGAAATTCTACCACATACTTGTGAAAATAGTACAAAAGTGATTATAAAATCTATAATACATGGATACTTCCTTAAATGTACTTATTTTGTGTTATGCAGTTATGTTATTGAAACAGAATAATTGTTATGAGAGAATACATAAGTCAAGTCCAACCATTACCTCTCTCCTCTTTCACATCTCTCTATCATCACTCCATGGGTGTGTCCCAATAATCTCTCCTTCCTCCTGAAGTGTATCATTCCTTCACTACTCCTCTCAAATGTAAAAGCATTGGATTGGTGTTGGCATGGGGTAGAGGGGAGTTTACATATACCAGTCATTTCCTTTTAAATCCATGAAGGGAAGTTGACAAGTTCAAACTTAGAAAGGAGATATTAGTTCCACACCTCATGTGTCCTGATAACTACAGGAATGGAACCATATTGAGGTTGGCTGCTTTCTATACGGTTTGATATGAGTGAGTGAGTGAGTGAGTGAGTGAGTAGAGTGAGTCCGAGACAGAGTCCAAGACAGAGTCCGAGACAGAGAGAGAGGACATCAGGTAAAGTTCTGGAGATGAGGGAATATGTGTGCAGAAAGAAACCCTCCAGTATGGTTAACCCCAGTTAGGCCCAGTATGGACTATCAATACAAGTGACCATTTAGAATGTGACCCAGTTCAATGGGTCTTAACAGAACTGGGGGATGTCAGCCATGAAGTTGTCTAAACACAACTGGAATATAATTTGTTTGTGATTCATTGTTAATGGATTTTCCATTAGGAACACAGGGGGAAAACCTAACACAACAACACACATAACACACAACCAATAAAAACAAAGGGGAGGAAACCACTAAAGTCATTACCATATTGTCATTTTCTAACGACAGGGAGAAAACATGTAAAATCTAGAAGACTACTTTAGATCTGGTCAGAAGAAGCCTAGTGCACTACGTAGGGAACAGGGAGAGATTTGGAACAGAGACAGTAACTCCTGTATGGAAATCTTCATTCTAATGACAGTGAGCAAATCTCCAATCTCCACCCTATTCCCTATGTAGTGCACTACTTTAGATCTGGTCAGAAGTAGCCTAGTGCACTACGTAGGGAACAGGGTGTCATTTGGGCCAGAGTCAGTAACTCCCCTGGGTATGAATTGTCTCTCTATCTTATCTGTCTTCTATATGATGTTCTCCTCTCCTCCTCTCTTCTCTCCTCTATTCACTCTATTCTATCATCCACACCACATGCCAGCTTCAACACAATCCATTTACAAGTTAAAGACACACCTTGGAATAAATAGCAAAGGAAAACTACTACTAGATGGATTTTTTATTTCCCATCACCATCAATCATATTTAATAACTGAACAGTAGCAGACCAAACTTCATCTGTTCCTGACTCTAGATAGTGGATTAAAAAGACCATCAATCTCCAATGATATTAAAGTACAATTCTGAACATTACTGATATACTGAGTGGCAAGTCAAGATATCTGCTGGGTTTTAATTGTTTGGTTAGTAGCACCACCTTCTGGACAGGTTCAATGTTGCTTGACTGAGCAGTACGGGAGAATAAAAGATGCCAAACTTAGGGCCGGTTTCCCGGACATCTCCATTGAACATGCTTTTTAGTCTAGGACTAGGCTTCATCTGTGTCCGGGAAACCGGCCCATATAGTTCAATTAGCAAGTAAGTAACACTACCTGTTCCATGATACTGAGGAAAATGACATTGAGACAGAGAACCAATTGAGAAAACATTTCAATGGTTCTGAATGAAAACCAACATACATTAACAGCAAACATCATGATTAATGTAAATGTAGCCAATTAAAACATTGCATTTGATAAAAATACGTTATTACGTTTTAATTACACTCTGAAGATTAAATCAGTCAGACAAAAATAATTGTACAGAAAAATTCAGCATATTTATCTGCGGACCATCAACACCAGCATAACTAGTATCTATGTGGACCCTACTACAGTTTAACCAGCTCAGCTATAGACTACACCAACATGACTAGTATCTATGTGGACCCTACTACAGTTTAACCAGCTCAGCTATAGACTACACCAGCATGACTAGTATCTATGTGGACCCTACTACAGTTTAACCAGCTCAGCTATAGACTACACCAGCATGACTAGTATCTATGTGGACCCTACTACAGTTTAACCAGCTCAGCTATAGACTACACCAGCATGACTAGTATCTATGTGGACCCTACTACAGTTTAACCAGCTCAGCTATAGACTACACCAGCATGACTAGTATCTATGTGGACCCTACTACAGTTTAACCAGCTCAGCTATAGACTACACCAGCATGACTAGTATCTATGTGGACCCTACTACAGTTTAACCAGCTCAGCTATAGACTACACCAGCATGACTAGTATCTATGTGGACCCTACTACAGTTTAACCAGCTCAGCTATAGACTACACCAGCATGACTAGTATCTATGTGGACCCTACTACAGTTTAACCAGCTCAGCTATAGACTACACCAGCATGACTAGTATCTATGTGGACCCTTCTACAGTTTAACCAGCTCAGCAGTACCAGAGAGATTAAACCCAGGATAGAGGGGCTGAGTGAATGTGGTCTGGACTCTGTGGAGGAGGGTCATTGTGTCAGAGACACTGTAGAAGGACAGAGTACCTGCCTTGTGATCCAGGTCCACTCCTACTCTGGAGGACTGAGGGCCTGATACTTTAGTCTCAACATTATTGTGTCTGAACCAACAACCATCACTATAACACTCTAAACTCCAGGACTTGTCATTGAGTCCAAATCCACCATCTGTCTCTGTTCTGCTGATGTCTTTATATGAGACTGCTGTAACACACACCCCACTCCACTTCACCTCCCAGTAACAGCGTCCAGACAGACCCTCTCTACACAGAACCTGGTAGTTGGTGAATCTGTCTGGATGAACAGGATATGGTTGGACTCTGCCTGTATAGGTCACCTTTCTGTTCCCTTTAGACAGAGAGAGGAGTGTGTCTGCTGTGTTTGGGTCCAGTGTGAGCTGACAGGAATCTGGGAGAAGAGCAGAGCAGAGACCAATGAGGGGAGTTAGAACAATAAGTGAAGTCAGATACTGTATCTACCCTGTCTTTGATTAGAGCACAGCAGAGATCAAATCAGAGAAATATGAGGAGTCAGATAGATACCCAGTCTTTGATTAGATCTACTATTGCTATATATTTCTAGAGGGATTGTTAGGAGTGTCAGTAAAAAGAGACTGTTAGTTACTTCAGAATAAAGAGACTCACATTGTAACAACTGTTCTCTGGTCTTGGGCTCTGGAGGCAGTACAACATCCACTATATTCACTACAGACACACAAACACATTCACAGAGAGAGGGAATGTTATCATCATACCATATTCCACATGTATATGACTAGTAGGGAACTTTCAATGGTCTAAAGTTGATGTTCTTATTATTTTCAACCCACCTGTAGTGGAGATCTTGGTCCATTCTCCTTTAAGGACGTCTTCTAGTTTCTCTCTCAGTTCAGACACAGTCTTACTCACATCTCCAAAGTACTGAAGAGGACGGACAACGATGCTGGGTAAGTCTGAAGATACACTGGTACCGGAGAGAGACTGATAACTCTGGAGAGAGAGAGAGAGAGAGAGAGACTGATAACTCTGGGGGAGAGAGAGGGAGAGAACAGAACCAAATGATTGAGAGTTTCACATTGAGTTTTAATTTCATATCACATGTATCAAGGCAGTTGAGTTACCTGGAGGAAATGGATGTGATCCTCTGTGTGTGAGAGCTGCTCCAGCTCAGTGCTTCTCTTCCTCAGCTCAGCTATCTCCTGCTCCAGTTGCTCCAGGAGTCCTTCAGCTTGACTCACTTGAGCCTTCTCTTGGGCTCTGATCAGCTCCTTCACCTCAGAACGCCTTCTCTCAATGGAGCGGATCAGCTCAGTAAAGATCTTATCACTGTCCTCCACTGCTGCCTGTGCAGAGCGCTGTTAAGAGAGAGAGAGAGAGAAGACTTGTCTTACTTTAATGAGCCATCCTCATTACACTAACACCCCCACTCCTAAAAGCACATTGCATGCCACCACAACCTCCACACAATCACATTATCCAGTACCCAACACCACAGTACAATACACCATCCAGCACCACATTCCAACCGTCCATCCAACCCCTCCTCTCCAGCCGTACAGACAGCCCCCTGAGCCCCCATACCTCCTGAAACATCTCCACACTGTTGATCATTTTGTACAACTCAAACTCAACCCTAAGGCGTCAACAGTAATGGCATTACCCTGGCAACACAGAAAAAACATGATGAACAGTCTGTCATTGCAGAAAACGGACACCCCTCCCCAACTCCCAGGTCAACCCGAGCCAACCAGCTATTGGTGTCCAGGGCTCCATGTAATACCCTCCACTGGACGACCCCTGACCTTTCCAGCACTGGGAGCTTATAGAGCACCCTCCACCTATACCCTGCCATGCTCTCAGCCCCCACAACCCCCTGCCACTGATGTCCCTTCACTCCGCTAAGCTCCTGATGTGTCTAACCTTGATTTCTCTGTGACAGAGAGAGTTTGGAAAGGTCTGTGAGCAGAACCTGAGAAACCCAGGAGCACAGAGTTCTGCCCTCTATAAATCAGAGTACAACTCCACAGCCCGCTGCATCATCTCCCCACAACAGAAGTTACCCACCCATCAGGCTCCCTCATCTCCCCCACAACAGAAGTTACCCACCCATCAGGCTCCCTCATCTCCCCCACAACAGAAGTTACCCACCCATCAGGCTCCCCTCATCTCCCCCACAACAGAAGTTACCCACCCATCAGGCTCCTCATCTCCCCCACAACAGAAGTTACCCACCCATCAGGCTCCCTCATCTCCCCCACAACAGAAGTTACCCACCCATCAGGCTCCCTCATCTCCCCCACAACAGAAGTTACCCACCCATCAGGCTCCCCTCATCTCCCCCACAACAGAAGTTACCCACCCATCAGGCTCCCTCATCTCCCCCCACAACAGAAGTTACCCACCCATCAGCCTCCCTCATCTCCCCCACAACAGAAGTTACCCACCCATCAGGCTCCCTCATCTCCCCCACAACAGAAGTTACCCACCCATCAGGCTCCCTCATCTCCCCACAACAGAAGTTACCCACCCATCAGGCTCCCTCATCTCCCCACAACAGAAGTTACCCACCCATCAGGCTCCCTCATCTCCTCACAACAGAAGTTACCCACCCATCAGGCTCCCTCATCTCCCCACAACAGAAGTTACCCACCCATCAGCCTCCCTCATCTCCCCCACAACAGAAGTTACCCACCCATCAGGCTCCCTCATCTCCCCACAACAGAAGTTACCCACCCATCAGGCTCCCTCATCTCCCCCACAACAGAAGTTACCCACCCATCAGGCTCCCTCATCTCCCCACAACAGAAGTTACCCACCCATCAGCCTCCCTCATCTCCCCACAACAGAAGTTACCCACCCATCAGGCTCCCTCATCTCCCCACAACAGAAGTTACCCACCCATCAGGCTCCCCTCATCCCCCCACAACAGAAGTTACCCACCCATCAGGCTCCCTCATCTCCCCACAACAGAAGTTACCCACCCATCAGGCTCCCTCATCTCCCCACAACAGAAGTTACCCACCCATCAGGCTCCCTCATCTCCCACACAACAGAAGTTACCCACCCATCAGGCTCCCTCATCTCCCCCACAACAGAAGTTACCCACCCATCAGGCTCCCTCATCTCCCCACAACAGAAGTTACCCACCCATCAGGCTCCCTCATCTCCCCACAACAGAAGTTACCCACCCATCAGGCTCCCTCATCTCCCCACAACAGAAGTTACCCACCCATCAGGCTCCCTCATCTCCCCACAACAGAAGTTACCCACCCATCAGGCTCCCTCATCTCCCCACAACAGAAGTTACCCACCCATCAGGCTCCCTCATCTCCCCACACAACAGAAGTTACCCACCCATCAGGCTCCCTCATCTCCCCACAACAGAAGTTACCCGCCCATCAGACAAACGTAAAACAAGGGATTTTCTTGGTTTCCCCACTCTGTTTTTCCAACCCCTCTGGTGAAACAGAGAACTGAGCCCTGTACTATAATATAATATAATGTGCCATTTTGCAGAATGTTTTATCCAAAGCGACTTACAGTCATGCGTGCATATATATATATATATTTTTTTTGTGTATGGGTGGTCCCGGGGATCGAACCCACTACCCTGGCGTTACAAGCGCCGTGCTCTACCAGCTGAGCTACAGAGGACCAGGTGCAGACACATTTATGAAAGCAAAGACAAGGTCATTATTTGGGCTCTAAACACTAACAACCTACCCTTACACACTTCTTTTGCTACCCCTGCACTAAGATTTCTGCCATGGCATTTAAATGTTTTTGTTTGACATATTCCCCCAGTCTTTGCCGGCGTTCATGTTAAGGAAGTCTAACCGTGAAATCTCCATAAGAGGTGGGAGGGAAATCACCACAATCAGAAACCAGTAGAGAAGCCCATAAAGCCAACATGCCAGAAAAAACCATCAATTTAAGCAGATTCTGAAGACATGCCCTTAAGAACCCATGACCCATTTTCTCAGCCTATACCGCTTCCTGGGTGAGAGGACACTAAACCCCTCATTCTTCATCACGTGTTGTACTGACCTTACAAACCTTCCAGGATCAATCAAATAAGACTCCAGCAGAACCTTCTTTTTCCCCTTTAGTCTCCATCAGGAACCTAGAAAGTTCTCTCACCGTATATACTGGGCCCTCAGCCTGACTGGCTGTCAGCTCTGGATCCAATGAGCCGTCTGAAAACGAGACCGCCTTGTCCTCCGCTCCCGCAGACTCACCTCCCCCCTCTTCCTCTTCCTCCTCCTCCATTGGCACGGTACCGTCCTCCTCCTCCCCAGTCTCTGCCCCCCTGCACTTCCCCCTGATCAGGGCCTCTTCCCCCAATGACAGGCAATATTTCCTGGGATGAGCCCACCAAGCCTTCGCCCACCGGAGTCTCTGTTACTACAGAAACCTGCCTCAGCTCATGTAGCCCAGCTGCAACCCTCCCCACCACCGCTTTCTCCACGGCCTGCGCACCACCACTTGGCCATTCACTACTCTCCTCCTTCCTGGTACCACCACCACTTGACCCTGCTCTACTCTCCTCCCTCCTGGTACCACCACCACTTGACCCTGCTCTACTCTCCTCCCTCCTGGTACCACCACCACTTGACCCTGCTCTACTCTCCTCCCTCCTGGTACCACCACCACTTGACCCTGCTCTACTCTCCTCCTTCCTGGTACCACCACCACTTGACCCTGCTCTACTCTCCTCCTTCCTGGTACCACCACCACTTGACCCTGCTCTACTCTCCTCCTTCCTGGTACCACCACCACCACTTGACCCTGCTCTACTCTCCTCCTTCCTGGTACCACCACCACTTGACCCTGCTCTACTCTCCTCCTTCCTGGTACCACCACCACTTGACCCTGCTCTACTCTCCTCCTTCCTGGTACCACCACCACTTGACCCTGCTCTACTCTCCTCCTTCCTGGTACCACCACCACTTGACCCTGCTCTACTCTCCTCCTTCCTGGTACCACCACCACTTGACCCTGCTCTACTCTCCTCCCTCCTGGTACCACCACCACTTGACAACTTTCATGTTTTTAAATTATACTTCATTACTATAATGATTATCAATAAGCCTAAACATTAATTCAGTCACCTCTGGTCGACAAAAACGTATTTTCCTAGTACATTAATTGTCAAATTCATCAACCAGCATCGAGCACTCTGCCTTCTCACGCAAGCGAGGGGCATGTTGAGGTAAATATGCTAACCGCCAAGGTTGCATTATGTCATTTATTGGTGGGCTGGAAGATGCAGTGTTTTTTCTTTTCTATTCAGAGGCTATTTACTCCCAATATGAGATAATTTTCTATAGAAGGTTTTTATAATGCATGTTTACTAGGGTTGAGGTTAGCGCATCTGAGTAGGGATTATTTGGGTTCAATACCTGTCCTACCTATCAATCATATTGCTGCTTGTAGCCTATAACTGATGATCCCCACACTAGAAACACCCAAAACTATCTGTGCTAGCAAACCCTGTGTTCCACCCCTCCCCTGTGTAACCTTGAGGTTTGTTAAGAAACAAACACTTGTCTACGAAAAGAGACAACATGTTTAACGGATTCCGCTTGGCACCCAGCCGAGAGCACACGGAAACCACTTGCAAATTTACCAAAACTAACCAACTACTTGGGGTCTGTTCGTAAGTAATAAACGGAGGCAGATTAGCCACCACAACTCTTATCGAAAGAGGCGACATCTGCACCAACACACCCCTCACAAAAATCCCACTCACAACAAGACAAACCTTTTTCATTACCACAACCACCGCCTTGTTCATTCTGGATGCAGAGTGCAGATGTTCCGCTCCAACCTGTTCGCCGACCATGAGCAAAACTTCCTCCACACCTTTCTCCGGAACGCACCCGAAGCGACAGCGTTTCTTCTCCACTCGGTTGAGGCCATCACGCCGCCCTAACAAACTACCCCTACTCCCCCCTCAACTCTAAACGATAAACAGTGGAAACCAATAAACAAACCCTCCACCATGAGAAAATACATTCATTAAATACGCAAGAACCAAAAGAAAAAAGAATAGTAGCCCTCCTCACGAACCACAAAGTCTCTCACACAACCAACTTCTTCTTCTATGATATAATGGCGGTCCACAAACCAACGTTAAAGGTGCATGCCGCCACCTACTGTGCTGGAGTGTGTGGTCAATCACGGTTTCCAACATTTCTAAATCCTCCTACCTAACTCAGTACTTCTGAGAAAATAAAGAAGAGCCCTACTAACTTCTAATAGACCCTCCCCCATCCCCCAAATCCCTTCCAAACCCCCCCCAACCCCGTCCAACCTCAATGACCCTACACTTCAATCTTTCCCTCTCTTCAACATACTTACAACAATATAACAACACATGCTCCACCGTTTCATCGACCATACCCCCTGGGTCCTTGGATCCGTCTGTGAAAAGCGGTAAAAAAGCATAAAAACTTCTACCAATGTAATTGTCAACCAGTTTCTCTATATCACTGACTTCTGACCAATCTTTCCTTTTCTCTACCAAGTTTAGATCAACAACAGGGTCTGGGAGTAACCATGGAGGCACATCCCCTATCACCACAGAAGGGCCAACCTCCAACTCCCTCAAACCACTCTCATCAGCAAGCTTTCCAACTGTCCAACCAAAACCACTGCCTTGTCTACTAGTATATTCCCAACAGTCATCTAGAACAGTAGCAGTGGGATGCTCAACCTCACAGCCTTTCAACCCAATAAGATAATGACCATTTTCTACTCTGTATATCCAAAGGCATCTCTCCTGCCTCCACCAGTAAGGCACATACAGATGTTGATTTAAATGCACCAATACATATCCTTAAAGCTATATACTGGATTCTGTCCAGCATCTGAAGCCAAGTCTTTACCTCTGTTCCATAAACTATACAGCAGTAATCAATTGGCGTCCTGATCAGAGCTCTATAAATATCCATCAACAATTGTCTGTCAGCACCCTATTCATAACCAGAGACCCACACAACCAACTACCATGAAAGTTAATGAATGAGAGAGACATTAACATCGTTACAATACTGTACATAGACATAATGTAACGGTTCTTCTTCTTTGGTGTTTAACGGCGGTTGGCATCCAATATGTTGCATTACCGCCCCCAACTGGACTATAATATAAATCCATTATACTTTGTGACACCAAATGGGAAAAGGGGAAATTATAATAATAATTTAAAAAAAACACCCTTCCAACTAACCCTACACTCATTAAATACCCACTACCCAATTCCACTACTTTGACCCTATCTGCTCCTGCACCATGCCAACGGCCTGGGAGGACGGAACACCACCACTCAACACACCCTGTAACTCTTCTGAAGTCTAATCTTGTATGCCCAAATAGTTCTCTGCAGCTGCCACCACAACATCTATTTTCTGTGATTTACATTCAATTTCATTCAATTTCTGCTGTACAGTTGATAACCATTGCTATGAATGGCAAGAAGCTAACTTTACTGAAGCATATATCACTCGTTGGCCTATCCCTCTGTGCTGGCACAGATCTACTACTCACAGGGATCCTCTCAGGATCTCTCACCCTTGACCCATCCTCCTCTACTTCCCTTCACTGCCTCAGCATACGACACCTTCTGCACTACTCTGACTCCAGCCACCTCAACCTGCCTCTCTCACACCGGACACTTCCAATCCCCAGCAACATGGGCATCCCAACAGTTGACACACACAACTTTATCCACCGAAACTACACAATCCTCTATCCCATGCCCTCCTGCACAATTCCCACATCTTGGAATCTCCCTCCTACAAACTGCTGCAACATGACCATAAACGTTGCACCTGAAACAGTGCAGTGGATAAATTCATAAAAAATCCTACAATGTGATTTTCTGGATTTTTTTCTCTCATTTTATCTGTCATAGTTGACGTGTACCTATGATGAAAATTACAGGCCTCTCTCATCTTTTTAAGTGGGAGAACTTGCACAATTGGTGGCTGACTAAATACTTTTTTCCCCCACTGTACACCTGTTCTGAAAGGCCCAAGAGTCTGCAACACCACTAAGCAAGGGGCACCATCAAGCAAGCGGCACCATGAAGACCAAGGAGCTCTCCAAACAGGTCAGGGACAATGTTGTGGAGAAGTACAGATCAGGGTTGGGTTATAAAAAAATATCAGAAACTTTCAACATCCCACGGAGCACCATTAAATTCATTATTAAAAAATTGAAAGAATATGGCACCACAACAAACCTGCCAAGAGAAGACGCCCACCAAAACTCATGGACCAGGCAAGGAGGGCATTAATCAGAGAGGCAACAAAGAGACCAAAGATAACCCTGAAGGAGCTGCAAAGCTCCACAGCGGAGATTGGAGTATCTGTCCATAGGACCACTTTAAGCCATACACTCCACAGAGCTGGGCTTCATGGAAGAGTGGCCAGAAAAAAAGCCTTTGCTTAAAGAAATATAAGCAAACACGTTTGGTGTTTGCCAAAAGGCATGTTGGAGACTCCCCAAACATTTGGAAGAAGGTACTCTGGTCAGATGAGACTAAAATTGAGCTTTTTGGCCATCAAGGAAAACGCTCTGTCTGGCGCAAACCAAACACCTCTCATCACCCCGAGAACACCATCCCCACAGTGAAGCATGGTGGTGGCAGCATCATTCTGTGGGGATGTTTTTCATCGGCAGGGACTGGGAAACTGGTCAGAATTGAAGGAATGATGGATGGCGCTAAATACAGGGACATTCTGGAGGGAAACCTGTAAGTATTGACTTTGGGGGGGTGAATAGTTATGCACGCTCAAGTTTTGTGTTATTTTGTCTTATTTCTTGTTTGTTTCACAATAAAAAATATTTTGCATCTACAAAGTGGTAGGCATGTTGTGTAAATCAAATGATACAAACCCACCAAAAAATCCATTTTAATTCCAGGTTGTAAGGCAAGAAAATAGGAAAAATGCCTTGGGGGAGAATACTTTCGCAAGCCGCTGTATGTATAGGGGACATGAGTCAGTCATGGTTACTTAAAGTTATGTGATGAGGTAGCCCTGCCTGCAACTTCAAAATCAGTGTCGGCCCACGGCCCAATGGGGAATGTCCTCTTGGTGTAATGATCAAGACCCAGGTTCATATCCCATCAGCTACATTAAGCAGTCTATTCTCTGAAAGGGGTCCTGACATAGTGGGGTCAGTGGGATTGGAGAGGGGTCCTATCTCTCTCTCTGACTGGAGGAGACAGGTAAAATCCTCTGGTCAACAATACTCACCTTGAGAGACTTCACAGCTTTTTGGAGCTTCTTCAGCTCCTTCTCTCTCTCCTGGAATCTCTGCTGGACTTTCTGCTGACTCATCCCCAGCTGCATCTGTGGAGAATCACTCTTCAATGAGCTATCAAGCTTTATTTGTCCAGTAGATCAATAGTATAGTAATGGGACATAGGGCCCATAGAGAGGAAGGTCTAAAATCTTGAGGTAGTCCCTTTACCATATGACATTTTCTATGTTGCTATGTTAATGATTATAGTTTTTATGGTAGGTGTACATGTATCAAGGGGTTGAAACTCAACTTTGGACTCATAACAGGGCATTCGGAATGATAATAGTGTTTGACTTTAGAAAATGGTGATACATTTGGAGCAAACTCAATATACACCAAAGTTTGTGTTCATATTTCTTCTGCTGTGGATATATTTCATTTGAATTATCTCATATTCAAACAGCCTCAGATCCTACTGTATCTTTAATTCTTTGTTTATCAGACAGTCACCAACAAGTAGTTCTGGTCTTACCTGTTTCTCAGTCCTCTCTGCTGCAGCTGACACTGTATTATGGCCTTTATGTTCATCCATTGTACACAGATAACAGATACACTGCTGATCGGTAAGACAGTAAACCTCCAGCAGTTTGTCATGATGAGAGCAGATCTTCTCCTGTAGTTGTGCGGTGGCTTTGACCAGCTTGTGCTTCTTCAAAGCAGGAGATTCATAGTGAGATTGGAGGTGAGTCTCACAGTATGAGGCCAGACACACCAGACAGGACATGAGGGCTTTCTGCTTTCTGGTCCCAGTGCAGAAATCACACGCCACATCTCCAGGTCCAGCATAGCACAGAGCAGGAGGGGGAGCAGCCTGGAGTCCTGTCTCCTTCAGTTTCTCCACCATCTCAGCCAAAATGGTATTTTTCCTCAGATTAGGCCTTGGAGTGAAGGTCTCTCTGCACTGAGGACAGCTATAGACCCCTTTCAGAACATCCTGATCCCAGCAGTCCTCAATACAGCGCCTACAGTAACTGTGTCCACAGGCAGTAGTGACCGGCTCCTTCAGTAGATGCAGACAGACAGAACAACAGAACTGTTCCTGGTCCAGCAGAACTCCCTGCTGAGCCATTTGGATGGTTGTTCACTCTCACACAGACAGACGACACAGAGACTCAGATCAGTTTCGTTTCCTCAGAAGTGAGTTTTTGGGAGGGCGAGGACTTTCTGGATCTGCCAGATAGGTGAGGTTAGAGGGAGGGAGGGAGGGAGGGAGGGAGGGAGGGAGGGAGGGAGGGAGGGAGGGAGGGAGGGAGGGAGGGAGGGAGGGAGGGAGGGAGGGAGGGAGGGATTGAGAGAGAACTGCGTTCAACGTGGAGAGGGAGACAAATATTTTAGTTTCTAGGTTAGGGCCCTTCATTTGGAATAAATCTAACAAATATGAGTTGTTAGAATATATAAAGGGTAACAGTTCCTATGAAGTACATATTATAATTATTATAATAAGCTTCATAATGCCTTATAATACACTTATGTGTTATAACACTGATTATAAGTGTCTATAATAATTCATAAGTGGTTGTAATGAAAGGGGGTTTGATATTGATACAATATACTGTAGTTTAAATGAATACTGTATGTATTGACTGATCATTGAGAATGAGGTAATACTTTACATTACAGTGTGGGTATTACTGTTAGGCCTAGGGTCAGGGTTAGAGTTACTACATTCAGCAGTAACCCTAACCCTAGCCATATCTAGGACTAAAAAGAGAAGACGTTTTATAATCAGAGTTCTTTGTATCTGTTCTTAGTCAGACAGAAACCCCCCACATCTTATAGGTGGACAGGGTTATGAACATATCCAATGAATTGTTTTCTGCAACCAGATGAAATGAAACTGCCTTTCAGCAGGAAAAGCTTCTCTAATAATCCTAACCATTGCTGGGTGTATTCAGAGACTGAGGTATAGAGACACACAGTCAAGTCAAATCATCTGGCTGTGCTTTCATGTCAAAACATTTATTATTTTCTATTCATAAAATTATATTCTATTATATTCTTTGATAACATATTCTATCCATAAGCTCCACTCTGTATAGTGTTAATGATGACTGTTTGTTCTGTACATTGATTGAATGGTTAGGACTATCTCACTGTATTCACTGTTTAAATCCCAAGAGACCAGGAGACCTAAAGGAAGCCTTCAACACTGTATCCCTTCATCCAGTCATAGTAAACAACCTCTGTCTGTCTGTCTGTACGTCTGTCTGTCTGTAAACACAGCCAACTTTTCTGCGGTGGTTGTTGTTGCTATCAGTGCTGCACAGCTATTTTCAGGTCTCTCCAGAGATGGTCGATCGGGTTCAACTCCAGGATCTGGCTGGACCACTCAAGGACATTCAGAGACTTGTCCCGAAGCCACTCCTGCGTCTCGGCTGTGTGCTTAGGGTTGTTGTCTTGTTGGAAGTTGAACCTTCGCCCCAGTCTGAGATCCTGAGCGCTCTGAAGCAGGTTTTCATCAAGGATCTCTCTGTACTTTGCTCTGTTAATTTTTCCCTCGATCCTGGCTATTCTCCCAGTCCGTGCCTCTGAAAAACATCCCCACATCCTGATGCTGCCACCACCATGCTTCACCATAGGTATGGTGCCATGTTTTCTACAGACGTGACGCTTGGCATTCAGGCCAAAGAGTTCAATCTTGGTTTCATCAGACCAGAGAATCTTCTTTCTCATGGTCTGAGAGTACTTCATGATCCTTTTGGCAAACTCCAAGCGGGCTGTCAGGTGTCTTTTACTGAGGAGTGGCTTCCGTCTGGCCACTCTACCATAAAGGCCTAATTGGTGGAGTGCTGCAGAGGTGGTTGTCCTTCTGGAAGTTTCTCCCATCTCCACAGAGGAACTCTGGAGCTCTGTCAGAGTTACCATCGGGTTCTTGGTCACTTCCCTGACCAAGGCCCTTCTCCCCCGATGCTCAGTTTGGCCAGGCGGCCAGCTCTAGGAAGAGTCTTGGTGGTTCCAAACTTCTTCCATTTAAGAATGATGGAGGCCATTGTGATCTTGGGGACCTTCAATGTTGCAGAAATGTTTTGGGACCCTTCCCCAGATCTGTGCCTCAACACAATCCTGTCTCAGAGCTCTACGGACAATTCCTTCGACCTCATGGCTTGGTTTTTGCTCTGACATGCACTGTCAACTGTGGGACCTTATATAGACAGCTGTGTGCCTTTACAAATCATGTCCAATCAATTGAATTACCACAGGTGGACTCCAATCAAGTTGTAGAAACATCTCAAGGATGATCAATGGAAACAGGATGCACCTGAGCTCAATTTTGAGTATCATAGCAAAGGGTCTGAATACTTATGTAAATAAGATATTTTTGTCTTGTATTTTCAATAAGTGTGTAAAAATAAAAACCTGTTTTCGCTTTGTCATTATGTGGTATTGTGGGTAGAGTGATGAGGAAAATGTTTTATTTAATCAATTTTAGAATAAGGCTGTAACGTAATAAAATGTTGAAAAAGTCAAAGGGTCTGAATACTTTCCGAATGCACTGTATGGCAGCTAGAAATCAAAACTGGATGGTCTTCAGAGATAGATGGGAGGGGCTTCGGGTAGCTGAAGGCGGGGACTAAAAACAAACAAAAGATAACTAATGTAAAATGTAGTGTCTGGGAAATGTATGTAGTATGTACATTTATAAGCTGGAAGTGGAAGCCTAAGTACTGTTTGTCCATTAGTTTAGGAGGGGTGGTAGGGTTAGGGGAAAATAATAAAGAAGGAAAATATATTTAAAATAATATTTACAAAACATATATATGGGGGATTGGAAATGATGCAGACAATTCCACAGATAGAAGCCCCAATATATCTGCAATGTTAAAGCTGGTCCTATAGCTGTACGGTGGCTTTGACCAGCTTGTGCTTCTTCAAAGCAGGAGATTCATAGTGAGGTTGGAGGTGAGTCTCACAGTAAGAGGCCAGACACACCAGACAGGACATGAGGGCTTTCTGCTTTCTGGTCCCAGTGCAGACATCACACGCCACATCTCCAGGTCCAGCATAGCACAGAGCAGGAGGGGGAGCAGCCTGGAGTCCTGTCTTCTTCAGTTTCTCCACCAACTCAGCCAACATGTTATTTATCCTCAGAGTAGGCCTTGGGGTGAAGGTATGTATGCACTGCACTCAATCTGGTTTATTTAGTACCCCAACGCAGGTTAAGTAGTGGAAAGAACATGTTGGGTTATTTTGACCCAGACAGTTTGGTTGTGTGAATAACCCAATATGTTGGGTTGTTAGTATTAACAGAACACGGGTTAATTTAACCATCAGTTGGGTATTTTTTACTCTCATGCTTGGTTGACCTAGCAACTGGGTCTGTTTTAATGTCATGCTTGGTTGACCTAGCAACTGGGTCTGTTTTAATGTCATGCTTGGTTGACCTAGCAACTGGGTCTGTTTTAATGTCATGCTTGGTTGACCTAGCAACTGGGTCTGTTTTAATGTCATGCTTGGTTGACCTAGCAACTGGGTCTGTTTTAATGTCATGCTTGGTTGACCTAGCAACTGGGTCTGTTTTAATGTCATGCTTGGTTGACCTAGCAACTGGGTCTGTTCTAATGTCATGCTTGGTTGACCTAGCAACTGGGTCTGTTTTAATGTCATGCTTGGTTGACCTAGCAACTGGGTCTGTTTTAATGTCGTGCTTGGTTGACCTAGCAACTGGGTCTGTTCTAATGTCATGCTTGGTTGACCTAGCAACTGGGTCTGTTTTAATGTCATGCTCGGTTGACCTAGCAACTGGGTCTGTTTTAATGTCATGCTTGGTTGACCTAGCAACTGGGTCTGTTTTAATGTCATGCTTGGTTGACCTAGCAACTGGGTCTGTTTTAATGTCATGCTCGGTTGACCTAGCAACTGGGTCTGTTTTAATGTCATGCTTGGTTGACCTAGCAACTGGGTCTGTTTTAATGTCATGCTTGGTTGCCTTAGCAACTGGGTCTGTTTTAATGTCATCCTTACTGTAGGTTATTTTAAGGCGTTTACATACTGTAAACTCAATTTTTCCTTATTAAATTATTCTATAATATGTAGAGTATTTATTACATATTATAATAAGGTATACCACTGTATCATAGCCCAACAATGAGACATACGTGGACTTTTAGGAAACTCTATAAGCATCATTGAAGCTACAAAATGTCAATGTTCATCCTTAACATGTGCTAACTACGCAACAGACCAGATGAACAGGAATTATATTTACTCTCATGGGTGGCTAAAAATAACTATCTGAAAGCCACACCCCTACTAAACTATGCCTACAGTCTTCTGATCTGACCTGATGGGTCATATCTCAATAACCAAGCAACAATAACCTAACACCCAGCATCCATAACCCAGCAGTTTTTAAAGAAAACAACCCAACTAAGTGACCCAACGCCTGCAACCCAACATTTGGGTCAACCAAACAACCCAGTATTGTTTAGAGTGTGGGGACAGGTGTAGAAACCTTTCAGATCATCCTGATCCCAGCTTTCTTTAATACAGCCCATACAGTAGCTGTGTCCACAGGCAGTAGTCACCGGATCCTTCAGATGATCCAGACAGACGGAGCAACAGAACAGTTCTAGATTGTCAGCCATTTTAGTGCTTTCACCTGAAGGTTGAGCAACAGGGTGTCAAAAATGACTTTCTGTTTCATGGAACTCTACACCAGAGGACAGGGAGGGGCTTCCTCTTGACTGTGTACTCTGTATCTACAGGTTTTTGGGGGAGGGAAGTCAAGCTAAGAAGATGACGTTGCATACAGCTGTGTCCACAGGGAATAGTAACTGGATCCTTTTGGTAGATCCAGACAGCAGAGTGGATATTTTAAAAGGGCCTCTGCAATGTCCATACAACAAACTGCACAGCAGAGTATCAGAGATCACTTTAATTTCTTTGAAAGTCTGAGTGGTGGGGGGAGGCCTTTTAGATCTGTTTGGAGACGTTAGTCCTGGATGGATGCACTGAGGTATATAGGGATGGAAGCCATAGTGACGTGTAACCAAATATAAGGTTGTGGTAAAACATTATAACGTTTTAAAGGTTCCATAAATGTACAGTGACCTATTCAGAAGCCACAGTGGTGAATGATGAATATGTCAAATCAAAAGTTCTCTTTCATTTTCAGTCATGTAAAATGATCATTAATTGTAAAGAAACATGTGGATGCAGTGGGGTGCAAATACCTCTGTAGAATTAATTAAGGAGAAATGGCAGTGGAAACGGCTTTATGCACAAATATTGATATAATAACCATCATATTGAAGTAAACTTGGAGTCACACGATGATATGTGGTGTGGTCCTCCCACTACGACTCAGGAAACCATGCAGTTTATTAAGCTACAGATGAAATAAGTTATGATGAACTTCACAGGGTGGTGAAAGTTCACAGTGAAGAGCTTGATGCTCCTTTCCAATAAATATGGAGGGTCTTTTTGTCCATAATAATGTCATCATGTAGGCAGCCTGTCCAGAGTGGGCGTGTTCACTATATAATGCACAACCAAATCTGACAAAACCATCGGTAGAGTTGAAAATGTGATGGAAACCCATTTAACAGAAAGTTTTTAACCGGTTTTTGTATTTTCCCAAAAATATATTTGTATGTGCATTACATCATCATGCACAGCCATTTATCCTCAACAAGTCAATTTGATGGAAACATCTCTGCTGGTAAAATTCACGTTTTTATGAAGATTTTACAATATTCACATGAAAATCTGTCGCCAGTCGAATGGAAACAGATTTTCATGCGAATTTTACAGATTAAATATGGCTCCCAATAAGAGATAACGAGCCGACAGCTGACACTCGTTACCTCCGATTGGGAGTCATTGACCAAACCTAGAAATAAACCCAACAGAAATGCAAACATAGAAATACACCCAAATAATGAACAACCCTGGCTCAATATACAGAGTCCCTGAGCCAGAACGTCACAGTCTGGCCACTCTACCATAAAGGCCTAATTGGTGGAGTGCTGCAGAGGTGGTTGTCCTTCTGGAAGGTTCTCCCATCTCCACAGAGGAACTCTGGAGCTCTGTCAGAGTTACCATCGGGTTCTTGGTCACTTCCCTGACCAAGGCCCTTCTCCCCGATGCTCAGTTTGGCCAGGCGGCCAGCTCTAGGAAGAGTCTTGGTGGTTACAAACTTCTTCCATTTAAGAATGATGGAGGCCATTGTGATCTTGGGGACCTTCAATGTTGCAGAAATGTTTTGGTACCCTTCCCCAGATCTGTGCCTCAACACAATCCTGTCTCAGGGCTCTACGGACAATTCCTTCACCCTCATGGCTTGGTTTTTGCTCTGACATGCACTGTCAACTGTGGGACCTTATATAGACAGCTGCGTGCCTTTACAAATCATGTCCAATCAATTGAATTTACCACAGGTGGACTCCAATCAAGTTGTAGAAACATCTCAAGGATGATCAATGGAAACAGGATGCACCTGAGGTCAATTTTGAGTCTCATAGCAAAGGGTCTGAATACTTATGTAAATAAGGTATTTCTGTCTTGTATTTTCAATAAGTGTGTAAAAATAAAAACCTGTTTTCGCTTTGTCATTATGTGGTATTGTGGGTAGAGTGATGAGGAAAATGTTTTATTTAATCAATTTTAGAATAAGGCTGTAACGTAATAAAATGTTGAAAAAGTCAAAGGGTCTGAATACTTTCCGAATGCACTGTATGGCAGCTAGAAATCAAAACTGGATGGTCTTCAGAGATAGATGGGAGGGGCTTCGGGTAGCTGAAGGCGGGGACTAAAAACAAACAAAAGATAACTAATGTAAAATGTAGTGTCTGTGAAATGTATGTAGTATGTACATTTATAAGCTGGAAGTGGAAGCCTAAGTATTGTTTGTCCATTAGTTTAGGAGGGGTGGTAGGGTTAGGGGAAAATAATAAAGAAGGAAAATATATTTAAAATAATATTTACAAAACATATATATGGGGGATTGGAAATGATGCAGACAATTACACAGATAGAAGCCCCAATATACAGTGGGGAGAAGAAGTATTTGATACACTGCCGATTTTGCAGGTTTTCCTACTTACAAAGCATGTAGAGGTCTGTAATTTTTATCATAGGTACACTTCAACTGTGAGAGACGGAACCTAAAACAAAAATCCAGAAAATCACATTGTATGATTTTTAAGTAATTCATTTGCATTTTATTGCATGATATACGTATTTGATACATCAAAAGCAGAACTTAATATTTGGTACAGAAACCTTTGTTTGCAATTACAGAGATCATACATTTCCTGTAGGTCTTGACCAGGTTTGCACACACTGCAGCAGGGATTTTGGCCCACTCCTCCATACAGACCTTCTCCAGATCCTTCAGCTTTTGGGGCTGTCGCTGGGCAATATGGACTTTCAGCTCCCTCCAAAGATTTTCTATTGGGTTCAGATCTGGAGACTGGCTAGGCCACTCCAGGACCTTGAGATGCTTCTTATGGAGCCACTCCTTAGTTGCCCTGGCTGTGTGTTTCGGGTCGTTGTCATGCTGGAAGACCCAGCCACGACCCATCTTCAATGCTCTTACTGAGGGAAGGAGGTTGTTGGCCAAGATCTTGCAATATATGGCCCCATCCATCCTCCCCTCAATACGGTGCAGTCGTCCTGTCCCCTTTGCAGAAAAGCATCCCCAAAGAAAATGTTTCCACCTCCATGCTTCACGGTTGGGACGGTGTTCTTGGGGTTGTACTCATCCTTCTTCTTCCTCCAAACACGGCGAGTGGAGTTTGACCAAAAAGCTATTTTTTTGTCTCATCATGCCACATGACCTTCTCCCATTCCTCCTCTGGATCATCCAGATCGTCATTGGCAAACTTCAGACGGGCCTGGACATGCGCTGGCTTGAGCAGGGGGACCTTCCGTGCGCTGCAGGATTTTAATCCATGACGGCGTAGTGTGTTACTAATGGTTTTCTTTGAGACTGTGGTCCCAGCTCTCTTCAGGTCATTGACCAGGTCCTGCCGTGTAGTTCTGGGCTGATCCCTCACCTTCCTCATGATCATTGATGCCCCACGAGGTGAGATCTTGCATGGAGCCCCAGACCGAGGGTGATTGACCGTCATCTTGAACTTCTTCCATTTTCTAATAATTGCGCCAACAGTTGTTGCCTTCTCACCAAGCTGCTTGCCTATTGTCCTGTAGCCCATCCCAGCCTTGTGCAGGTCTACAATTTTATCCCTGATGTCCTTACACAGCTCTCTGGTCTTGGCCATTGTGGAGAGGTTGGAGTCTGTTTGATTGAGTGTGTGGACAGGTGTCTATTATACAGGTAACGAGTTCAAACAGGTGTAGTTAATATATGTAATGAGTGGAGAACAGGAGGGCTTCTTAAAGAAAAACTAACAGGTCTGTGAGAGCCCGAATTCTTATTGGTTGGTAGGTGATCAAATACTTATGTCATGCAATAAAATGCAAATTATTTACTTAAAAATCATACAATGTGATTTTCTAGATTTGTGTTTTACATTCCGTCTCTCACAGTTGAAGTGTACCTATGATAAAAATTACAGACCTCTACATGCTTTGTAAGTAGGAAAACCTGGAAAATCGGCAGTGTATCAAATACTTGTTCTCCCCACTGTATCTGCAATATTAAAGCTGATCCTATAGCTGTACGGTGGCTTTGACCATCTGGTGCTTCTTCAAAGCAGGAGATTCATAGTGAGGTTGGAGGTGAGTCTCACAGTAAGAGGCCAGACACACCAGACAGGACATGAGGGCTTTCTGCTTTCTGGTCCCAGTGCAGAAATCACACGCCACATCTCCAGGTCCAGCATAGCACAGAGCAGGAGGGGGAGCAGCCTGGAGTCCTGTCTTCTTCAGTTTCTCCACCAACTCAGCCAACATGTTATTTTTCCTCAGATTAGGCCTTGGATTGAAGGTCTGTCTGCACTGAGGATGTCACACCCCACATCTAAAGGTCCAGCATGACAGTGAGCAGGAGAAGCAGCCTGGAGTCCAGCCTTCTTCAGTTTCTCCACCACTTAGGCGAGCACAGCACTCCTGTTCAGAATAGGTCTTGGGGTGAAGGTATGTCTGCACTGCACTCAATCTGGTTTATTTAGTACCCCAGCGCAGGTTAAGTAGTGGAAAGAACATGTTGTGTTATTTTGACCCAGACAGTTTGGTTGCGTGAATAACCCAATATGTTGGGTTGTTAGTATTAACAGAACACGGGTTAATTTAACCATCAGTTGGGTATTTTTACTCTCATGCTTGGTTGACCTAGCAACTGGGTCTGTTTTTAATGTCATGCTTGGTTGACCTAGCAACTGGGTCTGTTTTAATGTCATGCTTGGTTGACCTAGCAACTGGGTCTGTTTTAATGTCATGCTTGGTTGACCTAGCAACTGGGTCTGTTTTAATGTCATGCTTGGTTGACCTAGCAACTGGGTCTGTTTTAATGTCATGCTTGGTTGACCTAGCAACTGGGTCTGTTTTAATGTCATGCTTGGTTGACCTAGCAACTGGGTCTGTTTTAATGTCATGCTTGGTTGACCTAGCAACTGGGTCTGTTTTAATGTCATGCTTGGTTGACCTAGCAACTGGGTCTGTTTTAATGTCATGCTTGGTTGACCTAGCAACTGGGTCTGTTTTAATGTCATGCTTGGTTGACCTAGCAACTGGGTCTGTTTTAATGTCATGCTTGGTTGACCTAGCAACTGGGTCTGTTTTAATGTCATGCTTGGTTGACCTAGCAACTGGGTCTGTTCTAATGTCATGCTTGGTTGACCTAGCAACTGGGTCTGTTTTAATGTCATGCTTGGATGACCTAGCAACTGGGTTTGTTTTAATGTCATGCTTGGTTGACCTAGCAACTGGGTCTGTTTTAATGTCATGCTTGGTTGACCTAGCAACTGGGTCTGTTCTAATGTCATGCTTGGTTGACATAGCAACTGGGTCTGTTTTAATGTCATGCTTGGTTGACCTAGCAACTGGGTCTGTTTTAATGTCATGCTCGGTTGACCTAGCAACTGGGTCTGTTTTAATGTCATGCTTGGTTGCCCTAGCAACTGGGTCTGTTTTAATGTCATCCTTACTGTAGGTTATTTTAAGGCGTACATACTGTAAACTCAATTTTTCCTTATTAAATTATTCTATAATATGTAGAGTATTTATTACATATTATAATAAGGTATACCACTGTATTATAGCCCAACAATGAGACATACGTGGACTTTTAGGAAACTCTATAAGCATAATTGAAGCTACAAAAATGTCAATGTTCAACCTTAACATGTGCTAACTACGCAACAGACCAGATGAACAGGAATTATATTTACTCTCATGGGTGGCTAAAAATAACTATCTGAAAGCCACACCCCTACTAAACTATGCCTACAGTCTTCTGATCTGACTTGCTGGGTCATATCTCAATAACCAAACAACAATAACCCAACACCCAGCATCCATAACCCAGCAGTTTTTAAAGAAAACAACCCAACTAAGTGACCCAACGCCAGCAACCCAACATTTGGGTCAACCAAACAACCCAGTATTGTTTAGAGTGTGGGGACAGGTGTAGACACCTTTCAGATCATCCTGATCCCAGCTTTCTTTAATACAGCCCATACAGTAGCTGTGTCCACAGGCAGTAGTCACCGGATCCTTCAGTGGATCCAGACAGACGGAGCAACAGAACAGTTCTAGATTGTCAGCCATTTTAGTGCTTTCACCTGAAGGTTGAGCAACAGGGTGTCAAAAATGACTTTCTGTTTCATGGAACTCTACACCAGAGGACAGGGAGGGGCTTCCTCTTGACTGTGTACTCTGTATCTACAGGTTTTTGGGGGATGGAAGTCAAGCTAAGAAGATGACGTTGCATACAGCTGTGTCCACAGGGGAATAGTAACTGGATCCTTTGGTAGATCCAGACAGCAGAGTGGATATTTTAAAAGGGCCTCTGCAATGTCCATACAACAAACTGCACAGCAGAGTATCAGAGATAACTTTAATTTCTTTGAATGTCTGAGTGGTGGGGGGAGGCCTTTTAGATCTGTTTGGAGACGTTAGTCCTGGATGGATGCACTGAGGTATATAGGGATGGAAGCCATAGTGACGTGTAACCAAATATAAGGTTGTGGTAAAACATTACAACGTTTTAAAGGTTCCATAAATGTACAGTGACCTATTCAGAAGCCACAGTGGTGAATGATAAATATGTCAAATCAAAAGTTCTCTTTCATTTTCAGTCATGTAAAATGATCATAAATTGTAAAGAAACATGTGGATGCAGTGGGGTGCAAATACCTCTGTAGAATTAATTAAGCGAGAAATGGCAGTGGAAACGGCTTTATGCACAAATATTGATATAATAACCATCATATTGAAGTAAACTTGGAGTCACACGATGATATGCGGTGTGGTCCTCCCACTACGACTCGGGAAACCATGCAGTTTATTAAGCTACAGATGAAATAAGTTATGCTGAACTTCACAGGGTGGTGAAAGTGCACGGTGATGAGCTTGATACTCCTTTCCAATAAATATGGAGGGTCTTTTTGTCCATAATAATGTCATCATGTAGGTAGCCTGTCCAGAGTGGGTACGTTCACTATATAATGCACAACCAAATCTGACAAAACCATCGGCCTCTCCCTCTCTCTGTCAGCTCTCTCTGTCAGCTGGGTAAACACCTCCCGAGTATCATTTCTTACTCGGCAGGATCCGTCCACGTTTCGGAGGGCTCCTGGCAAGCGGGGAGTCGCCGACCCGCGTTCAATGTGCCGGTCCGCTTAGCGAAAGGCGTCCCGCACGCCCCATGTCTTCTTTTTTTTCATTTTCATATTTTTGAAAAAATAATTTTTCATATTTTTTTCTGCTTCAAAGTAGATTAAGTGAAGCTTCACCTCCATTCAGGCAGTTATCACACCCCCACCCGGATTCGACCCCACTGGTCATTTAAAGACGTGTTTGGCTACGGGCACGTGGTGTTATGCGTTCACCTGGTAGTCGTCTTTTTTTCATTTTCATATTTATGAAAAAAATATATATATATTTTTTTGTAGTCATTTAGCAGACACTCTTATCCAGAGCGACTTACAGTTAGTGATGCATATTTTCTTCATATTTTTTATATTTTTTTATATATATTTTTCTAGCTTTATAAAAAAACAAACGGATAAAAACCTGGTTTTCTAATATGTACGGGTTCATGAGGGTTGCCTAATCACACATGTGACATTTTGGAAGGATGTGACCTTTTTAACCCTTCGAAACAGCACCTATGACCACAATGTAAGGCACTTCCGGTTGTCACAGGAAGCTTTAATTAAACACATATCCTCATTGGGACAAGCTCTTACAGAATCCTGAGTTTCAGGTCAATCCGTGAAAAACTAAACTTTTTACAGAGGGTTGAATGTAGCGTTTTCACTATCTGCTGGTGGATACATCTAAACCATGTTTAGGGTCAATCTTCCCACTTCCGGTTGCTCCAGGAAGCTTAAACTCAACACAGGTAATCCTTATAGTGGCCTGATGGGTTGACAAAGAAGACAGTTTGATATGGCAATATAAACCCACATAGGCATCAAGTTGAAGTTAGGGCAGCAGGCAATGTATTTCTATATCCCCTGTGGAGGCTGGCCACTCTCTCCCCCCTTTCTCCTAGCCTGCTGCACCTCATATGACATTTTGGAAGGATTTAACCTATTTGAAAAAAGTTGAAAGGCAACGTGGATCTACTGTGGTGTAGTTCTTCCCAGCATTGCAACCAAATCAGATTTGTATTACATATTGCCTGGAGTGATTTAAAAAAGGAAAGAAAGCTCTAATCTTTACCCAAATGGTCTCAAATTATAGGCCTGATCACCCTGGACCAATGCCTGTTGGTAATTTCAGTAGAACCAAGCAACTCAAGTAGCTATTCAACCTCAAAACTACCTGGTTTTGCTATACATTCAAAACAGCAGTATAATGTGAATTTTTTTTTATGGGCATTTAAAAATGACAGAAAATCTTTTCCAAAATGGTCTCAAATGAGCTGTACTCTCAGGCCCATGGGAGAAAGGGGTTTTACTAGGCAGGGAGTGTAGAACAAGATGCATGGAGCTCCAGAGGTCACAAGGTCAATGTGGGCCTGCATGGATGTCAGCAGGGCATGAGGGAGAAGGCCCAAGTGAATAGGTGTGTCTGTGTGAGTGTGTGTGTGAGTGATGTATGTTGTTAAGCTATGGAATTAATTGTACAGCATTGGATTGGTGTTGGCATGGGGTAGAGGGAGTTTACATATACCAGTCATTTCCTTTTAAATCCATGAAGGGAAGTGGACAAGTTCACACTTAGAAAGGAGATAATAGTTCCACACCTCATGTGTCCTGATAACTACAGGAATGGAACCATATTGAGGTTGGCTGCTTTCTATACGGTTTGATGGGAGAGAGAGAGACAGAGACAGAGAGAGAGAGAGAGAGAGAGAGAGAGAGAGAGAGAGAGAGAGGACATCAGGTAAAGTTCTGGAGATGAGGGAATATGTGTGCAGAAAAAAAAACCCTCCAGTATGGTTAACCCCAGTTAGGCCCAGTATGGACTATCAATACAAGTGACCATTTAGAATGTGACCCAGTTCAATGGGTCTTAACAGAACTGGGGGATGTCAGCCATGAAGTTGTCTAAACACAACTGGAATATAATTTGTTTGTGATTCATTGTTAATGGATTTTCCATTAGGAACACAGGGGGAAAACCTAACACAACAACACACATAACACACAACCAATAAAAACACAAAGGGGGAGGAAACCACTAAAGTCATTACCATATTGTCATTTTCTAACGACAGGGAGAAAACATGTAAAATCTAGAAGACTACTTTAGATCTGGTCAGAAGAAGCCTAGTGCACTACGTAGGGAACAGGGAGAGATTTGGGACAGAGTCAGTAACTCCTGTATGGAAATCTTCATTCTAATGACAGTGAGCAAATCTCCACCCTATTCCCTATGTAGTGCACTACTTTAGATCTGATCAGAAGTAGCCTAGTGCACTACGTAGGGAACAGGGTGTCATTTGGGCCAGAGTCAGTAACTCCCCTGGGTATGAATTGTCTCTCTATCTTATCTGTCTTCTATATGATGTTCTCCTCTCCTCCTCTCTTCTCTCCTCTATTCACTCTATTCTATCATCCACACCACATGCCAGCTTCAACACAATCAATTTACAAGTTAAAGACACACCTTGGAATAAATAGCAAAGGAAAACTACTACTAGATGGATTTTTTATTTCCCATCACCATGAATCATATTTAATAACTGAACAGTAGCAGACCTAACTTCATCTGTTCCTGACTCTGGGTAGTGGATTAAAAAGACCATCAATCTCCAATGATATTAAAGTACAATTCTGAACATTACTGATATACTGAGTGGCAAGTCAAGATATCTGCTGGGTTTTTATTGTTGGGTTAATAGCACCACCTGCTGGACAGGTTTAATGTTGCTTGACTGAGCAGTATGGGAGAATAAATTATACCAAACTTAGGGCCGGTTTCCCGGACATCTCCATTGAACATGATTTTTAGTCTAGGACGAGGCTTCATCTGTGTCCGGGAAACCGGCCCATATAGTTCAATTAGCAAGTAAGTAACACTACCTGTTCCATGATACTGAGTTAAATGACATTGAGACAGAGAACCAATTGAGAAAACATTTCAATGGTTCTGAATGACAACCAACATACATTAACAGCATACATCATGATTAATGTAAATGTAGCCAATTAAAACATTGCATTTGATAAAAATACGTTATTACGTTTTAATTACACTCTGCAGATTAAATCAGTCAGACAAAAATAATTGTACAGAAAAATTCAGCATTTTTATCTGCGGACCATCACCACCAGCATGACTAGTATCTATGTGGACCCTACTACAGTTTAACCAGCTCAGCTATAGACTACACCAGCATGACTAGTATCTATGTGGACCCTACTACAGTTTAACCAGCTCAGCTATAGACTACACCAGCATGACTAGTAGCTATGTGGACCCTACTACAGTTTAACCAGCTCAGCTATAGACTACACCAGCATGACTAGTATCTATGTGGACCCTTCTACAGTTTAACCAGCTCAGCAGTACCAGAGAGCCTAATTCCAGGATAGAGGGGCTGAGTGAATGTGGTCTGGACTCTGTGGAGGAGGGTCATTGTGTCAGAGACACTGTAGAAGGACAGAGTACCTGCCTTGTGATCCAGGTACACTCCTACTCTGGAGGACTGAGGGCCTGATACTTTAGTCTTAACATTATTGTGTCTGAACCAATAACTACCACTATAGTACTGTAAACTCCAGGACTTGTTATTGTATCCAAATGCACTATCTGTCCCTGTTCTGCTGATGTCTTTATATGAGACTGCTGTATCACACACCCCACTCCACTCCACCTCCCAGTAACAGCGTCCAGACAGACCCTCTCTACACAGAACCTGACAGTAGTATGTGAATCTGTCTGGATGAACAGGATATGGTTGGACTTGGCCTGTACGTGTCACCTTTCTGTTCCCTTCAGACAGAGAGAGGCGTGTGTCTGCTGTGTTTGGGTCCAGTGTGAGCTGACAGGAATCTGGGAGAAGAGCAGAGCAGAGACCAATGAGGGGAGTTAGAACAATACGTTAAGTCAGATACTGTATCTACCCTGTCTTTGATTAGAGCACAGCAGAGATCAAATCAGAGAAATATGAGGAGTCAGATAGATACCCAGTCTTTGATTAGATCTACTATTGCTATATATTTCTAGAGGGATTGTTAGGAGTGTCAGTAAAAAGAGACTGTTAGTTACTTCAGAATAAAGAGACTCACATTGTAAGAACTGTTCTCTGGTCTTGGGCTCTGGAGGCAGTACAACATCCACTATATTCACTACAGACACACAAACACATTCACAGAGAGAGGGAATGTTATCATCACACCATATTCCACATGTATATGACTAGTAGGGAACTTTCAATGGTCTAAAGATGATGTTCTTATTATTTTCAACACACCTGTAGTGGAGATCTTGGTCCATTCTCCTTTAAGGACGTCTTCTAGTTTCTCTCTCAGTTCAAACACAGTCTTACTCACATCTCCAAAGTACTGAAGAGGACGGACAACGATGCTGGGTAAGTCTGAAGATACACTGGTACCGGAGAGAGACTGATAACTCTGGAGACAGAGAGAGAGAGAGAGAACAGAACCAAATGATTGAGAGTTTCACATTGAGTTTTAGTTTCATATCACATGTATCAAGGCAGTTGAGTTACCTGGAGGAAATGGATGTGATCCTCTGTGTGTGAGAGCTGCTCCAGCTCAGTGCTTCTCTTCCTCAGCTCAGCTATCTCCTGCTCCAGTTGCTCCAAGAGTCCTTCAGCTTGACTCACTTGAGCCTTCTCTTGGGCTCTGATCAGCTCCTTCACCTCAGAGCGCCTTCTCTCAATGGAGCGGATCAGCTCAGTAAAGATCTTATCACTGTCCTCCACTGCTGCCTGTGCAGAGCTCTGTTAAGAGAGAGAGAGAGACTGACTTGTCTTACTTTAATGAGCCATCCTCATTACACTAACACCCCCACCCCTAAAAGCACATTGCGTGCCACCACAACCTCCACACAATCACATTATCCAGTACCCAACACCACAGTACAATACACCAACCAGCACCACATTCCAACCGTCCATCCAACCCCTCCTCTCCGGCCGTACAGACAGCCCCCTGAGCCCCCATACCTCCTGAAACATCTCCACACTGTTGATCATTTTGTACAACTCAAACTCAACCCCTAAGGCGTCAACAGTAATGGCATTACCCTGGCAACACAGAAAAAACATGATGAAAAGTCTGTCATTGCAGAAAACGGACACCCCTCCCCACCGCTTGTGACACTCCTTCCCAGTCTACTTGTTTGGGCAGGAGAGTCAAAGCCTCCCGTCTACAGCTTAGCGACAGCTCCCCCACCCCGACGCACTCACGCAACACACGTCCTGTAAAATAATTCCCCAGAACTTTTTATAAAAATCCACAGGCAGACCGTCTGAGAGACGGCAGCTGAGAGTTTGTGAAAGGCCAGGGAAATGTCAATTTGATTTCTCTGTGACAGAGAGAGTTTGGAAAGGTCTGTGAGCAGAACCTGAGAACACCCAGGATAATAATAATAATATGCCATTTAGCAGACGCTTTTATCCAAAGCGACTTACAGTCATGTGCATACATTTTTACATATGGGTGGTCCCGGGGATCGAACCCACTACCCTGGCATTACAAGCGCCATGCTCTACCAATTGAGCTACAGAGGACCACAGAGTTCTGCCCTCTATAAATCAGAGTACAACTCCACAGCCTCATCTCCTCACAACAGAAGTTACCCACCCATCAGGCTCCCTCATCTCCCCACAACAGAAGTTACCCACCCATCAGGCTCCCTCATCTCCCCACAACAGAAGTTACCCACCCATCAGGCTCCTCATCTCCTCACAACAGAAGTTACCCACCCATCAGGCTCCCTCATCTCCCCACAACAGAAGTTACCCACCCATCAGGCTCCCTCATCTCCCCCACAACAGAAGTTACCCACCCATCAGGCTCCCTCATCTCCCCCACAACAGAAGTTACCCACCCATCAGGCTCCCTCATCTCCCCCACAACAGAAGTTACCCACCCATCAGGCTCCCTCATCTCCCCCACAACAGAAGTTACCCACCCATCAGGCTCCCTCATCTCCCCCACAACAGAAGTTACCCACCCATCAGGCTCCCTCATCTCCCCACAACAGAAGTTACCCACCCATCAGGCTCCCTCATCTCCCCACAACAGAAGTTACCCACCCATCAGGCTCCCTCATTTCCCCACAACAGAAGTTACCCACCCATCAGGCTCCCTCATCTTCCCACAACAGAAGTTACCCACCCATCAGGCTCCCTCATCTCCCCACAACAGAAGTTACCCACCCATCAAGCTCCCTCATCTCCCCCACAACAGAAGTTACCCACCCATCAGGCTCCCTCATCTCCCCCACAACAGAAGTTACCCACCCATCAGGCTCCCTCATCTCCCCCACAACAGAAGTTACCCACCCATCAGGCTCCCTCATCTCCCCACAACAGAAGTTACCCACCCATCAAGCTCCCTCATCTCCCCCACAACAGAAGTTACCCACCCATCAGGCTCCCTCATCTCCCCACAACAGAAGTTACCCACCCATCAGACAAACGTAAAACAAGGGATTTTCTTGGTTTCCCCACTCTGTTTTTCCAACCCCTCTGGTGAAACAGAGAACTGAGCCCTGTACTATAATATAATATAATGTGCCATTTTGCAGACGCTTTTATCCAAAGCCACTTACAGTCGATAATATATATATATTTTTGTTGTGTATGGGTGGTCCCGGGGATCGAACCCACTACCCTGGCGTTACAAGCGCCGTGCTCTACCAGCTGAGCTACAGAGGACCAGGTGCAGACACATTTATGAAAGCAAAGACAAGGTCATTATTTGGGCTCTAAACACTAACAACCTACCCTTACACACCTATTTTGCTACCCCTGCACTAAGATTTCTGCCATGGCATTTAAATGTTTTTGGTTTACATATTCCCCCAGTCTTTGCCGGCAATCATGTTAAGGAAGTCTAACCGTGAAATCTCCATAAGAGGTGGGAGTGAAATCACCACAATCAGAAACCAGTAGAGAAGCCCATAAAGCTGCCATGCCAGAAAAAAACATCAATTTAAGCAGATTCTGAAGACATGCCCTTAAGAACCCATGACCCATTTTCTCAGCCTATACCGCTTCCTGGGTGAGAGGACACTAAACCCCTCATTCTTCATCACGTGTTGTACTGACCTTACATGCCTTCCAGGATCAATCAAATAAGACTCCAGCAGAACCTTCTTTTTCCCCTTTAGTCTCCATCAGGAACCTAGAAAGTTCTCTCACCGTATATACTGGGCCCTCAGCCTGACTGGCTGTCAGCTCTGGATCCAATGAGCCGTCTGAAAACGAGACGCCTTGTCCTCCGCTCCCGCAGACTCACCTCCCCCTCTTCCTCCTCCTCCATTGGCACGGTACCGTCCTCCTCCTCCCCAGTCTCTGCCCCCCTGCACTTCCCCCTGATCAGAGCCTCTTCCCCAATGACAGGCAATATTTCCTGGGATGAGCCCACCAAGCCTTCGCCCACCGGAGTCTCTGTTACTACAGAAACCTGCCTCAGCTCATGTAGCCCAGCTGCAACCCTCCCCACCACCGCTTTCTCCACGGCCTGCGCACCACCACTTGGCCATGCACTACTACCGTGTAGCTCAGTTGGTAGAGCATGGCACTTGCAACGCCAGGGTTGTGGGTTCGTTTCCCATGGGGGGACAGTATGAAAATGTATGCACTCACTAACTGTAAGTCGCTCTGGATAAGAGCATCTGCTAAATGACTAAAATGTAAAAAATGTATTCTCCTCCCTCCTGGTAGCCCTGCCATTTATTTTGCAATTCTGAGTAATCACTACTTTAGTAAGGATTAGTAAGGGAAAACACTTTATTCAGTACTACTGCAGTTGCTTAATAAATCCAATAGATGGCAGCATAAGACCATGAATGACATTTCAGAAGATTAGTTTAGTTCTCTCCCTGGATACACCACCACTCCACCACACAGGAAAACTCCTCCTGCCTGAGCTTTTTACTGTCCCTTTCCACACTGCTAACGCAAGAGGAAGGACTGAAAAAGCATTTAACACATTACTGTGAAGTAATATAATGATGATTCATGTTTATTATTACCTGTTTTTATGGTCATGTTTTGAAATTATACTTCATTACTATGATTATCAATACGCCAAACATTAATTCAGTCACCTCTGGTCGACAAAAACGTATTTTCCTAGTACATTAATTGTCAAATTCATCAACCAGCATCGAGCACTCTGCCTTCTCACGCAAGCGAGGGTCAAAGACTCCAGCCACCCTAGTCATAGACTGTTCTCTCTGCTACCGCACGGCAAGCGGTACCGGAGTGCCAAGTCTAGGTCCAAAAGACTTCTCAACAGCTTCTACCCCCAAGCCATAAGACTCCTGAACAGCTAATCATGGCTACCCGGACTATTTGCACTGCCCCCCACCCCATCCTTTTTACGCTGCTGCTACTCTGTTAAGTATTTATGCATAGTCACTTTAACTCTACCCACATGTACATATTACCTCAACTACCTCAACTAGCCGGTGCCCCTGCACATTGACTCTGCAACGGTACCCCCTGTATATATAGCCTCCCTACTGTCACTTTATTTTACTGTATATATAGCCTCCCCTACTGTCACTTTATTTTACTTCTGCTCTTTTTTTCTCAACACTTTTTTTGTTGTTGTTTTATTCTTACTTTTTTTGTTTAAAATAAATGCACTGTTGGTTAAGGGCTGTAAGTAAGCATTTCACTGTAATGTCTGCACCTGTTGTATTCGGCGCATGTGACCAATAAAATTTGATTTGATTTGATTTGATTTGTTGAGGTAAATATGCTAACCGCGACGGTTGCATTATGTAATTTATTGGTGGGCTGGAAGATGCAGTGTTTTTTCTTTTCTATTCAGAGGCTATTTACTCCCAATATGAGATAATTTTATATAGAAGGTTTTTATAATGCATGTTTACTAGGGTTGAGGTTAGCGCATCTGAGTAGGGATTATTTGGGTTCAATACCTGTCCTACCTATCAATCATATTGCTGCTTGTAGCCTATAACTGATGATCCCCACACTAGAAACACCGAAAACTATCTGTGCTAGCAAACCCTGTGTTCCACCCTCCCCTGTGTAACCTTGAAGTTTGTTAAGAAACAAACACTTGTCTATGAAAACAGACATGTTAAACGGATTCCGCTTGGCACCCAGCCGAGAGCACACGAAAACCACTTGCAAATTTACCAAAACTAACCAACTACTTGCGGTCTGTTCGTAAGTAATAAACGGAGGCAGATTAGCCACCACAACTCTTATCGAAAGAGGCGACATCTGCACCAACACACCCCTCACAAAAATCCCACTCACAACAAGACAAACCTTTTTCATTAACACAACCACCGCCTTGTTCATTCTGGATGCAGAGTGCAGATGTTCCGCTCCAACCTGTTCGCCGACCATGAGCAAAACTTCCTCCACACCTTTCTCCGGAACGCACCCGAAAGCGACAGCGTTTCTTCTCCACTCGGTTGAGGCCATCACGCCGCCCTAACAAACTACCCCTACTCCCCCCTCAACTCTAAACGATAAACAGTGGAAACCAATAAACAAACCCTCCACCATCAGAAAATAAATTCAGAAAATACACAAGAACCAAAAGAAAAAAGAATAGTAGCCCACCTCACGAACCACAAATCTCTCACACCAACAACTTCTTCTTCTATGATATAATGGCGGTCCACAAACCAACGTTAAAGGTGCATGCCGCCACCTACTGTGCTGGAGTGTGTGGTCAATCACGGTTTCCAACATTTCTAAATCCTCCTACCTAACTCAGTACTTCTGAGAAAATAAAGAAGAGCCCTACTAACTTCTAATAGACCCCCCATCCCCCAAATCCCTTCCAAACCCCCCAACCCCATCCAACCTCAATGACCCTACACATCTTTCCCTCTCTTCAACATACTTACAACAATATAACAACACATGCTCCACCGTTTCATCGACGTACCCTCCAGACACAAATCATTCCCATGCTTGCCAACCAGATGTAATGACGAGATCAATGTACAATGTCCTAAGCACAATCGAGTAAACACCACCTCTTCCTTCCTAATCTGACTTTTGAATCTTGGTCCATCAACCTTTCTGTAAAACTGTAAACTATTCATATAAATGCCGGCCCTTGTGCTCAGAGTACCATCTCTTCTGCCACACATCTATCAAAATGGCTCTGATCTTACATTTGGCCTCACCTCTACCCAGTGGAACATTAATATCAATTATATCTAGTTTCAAAGCTCTTTTAGCTAACTGGTCTACAATTTCATTCCCTTCCACACCCGATTGTGCTGGGACCCAGCAGAATCTCACTACTACACCCATTCTCTCAATTCTCCATCATAACATCAATACCTCCAATAGCAGGTCACTCCTATTCGATTTACCAGATGATAAACTATTCAATACAGACAGAGAATCTGAGCATACTATAATTCTAACAGGTTGTACGTCCTCCACCCACTGGAGGGCAACTATTATCACCAACAGTTCAACTGAGTATACTGACAGTTCATCTGTTAGTCTTTTACATATCTGCACATCAAATTCAGGAACGTAAACGCCTGCTCCTGTGAGCCCACTATCTGGGTCCTTGGATCAGTCTGTGAAAAGCATTAAAAAAGCATAAAAACTTTTACCAATGTAATTGTCAACCAGTTTCACTATATCACTGACTTCAAACCAATCTTTCCTTTTCTCTACCAAGGTTAGATCAACAACAGGGTCTGGGAGTAACCATGGAGGAACATCCCTTATCACCACAGAAGGGCCAACCTCCAACTCCCTCAAACCACTCTCATCAGCAAGCTTTCCAACTGTCCAACCAAAACCACTGCCTTGTCTACTAGTATATTCCCAACAGTCATCTAGAACAGTAGCAGTGGGATGCTCAACCTCACAGCCTTTCAACCCAATAAGATAATGACCATTTTTTACGCTGTATATCCAAAGGCATCTCTCCTGCCTCCACCAGTAAGGCACATACAGATATTGATTTAAATGCACCAGTACATATCCTTAAAGCTATATACTGGATTCTGTCCAGCTTCTGAAGCCGAGCATCCTGACTGGTTGCATCACCGCCTGGTATGGCAACTGCTTGGCCTCTGACCGCAAGGCACTACAGAGGGTAGTGCGTACGGCCCAGTACATCACTGGGGCAAAGCTCCCTGCCATCCAAGACCTCTATACCAGGCGGTGTCAGAGGAAGGCCCTCAAAATTGTCAAAGACTCCAGCCACCCTAGTCATAGACTGTTCTCTCTGCTACCGACGGCAAGCGGTACCGGAGTGCCAAGTCTAGGTCCAAAAGACTTCTCAACAGCTTCTACCCACAAGCCATAAGACTCCTGAACAGCTAATCATGGCTACCCGGACTATTTGCACTGCCCCCCCACCCCATCCTTTTTACGCTGCTGCTACTCTGTTAAGTATTTATGCATAGTCACTTTAACTCTACCCACATGTACATATTACCTCAACTACCTCAACTAGCCGGTGCCCCCGCACATACTGACTCTGCACCGGTACCCCCCTGTACATATAGCCTCCCTACTGTCACTTTATTTTACTTCTGCTCTTTGTTTTTCTCAACACTTTTTTTGTTGTTGTTTTATTCTTACTTTTTTGTTTAAAATAAACGCACTGTTGGTTAAGGGCTGTAAGTAAGCATTTCACTGTAATGTCTGCACTTGTTGTATTCGGCGCATGTGACCAATAAAATTTGATTTGATTTGATTTGATTTGAAGTCTTTACCTCTGTTCCATAAACTGTACACCAGTAATCAATTGGCGTCCTGATCAGGAGCTCTATAAATATCCATCAACAATTGTCTGTCAGCACCCCATTCATAACCAGAGACCCACACAACCAACTACCGTAAAAGTGATGGAATGAGAGAGCCAGAGACATCGTTACAACACTGTACATAGCCATAATTTAGCATTTCTTCTTCTTCTTTGGAGTTTAACGGCGGTTGGCATGGAAAAATAAAGAAATAAAAACAACAAAACAACAAATCTTCTGAAGTCTAATCTTGTATGCCCAAATACTTCTCTGCAGGTGCCACCACAACATGTATTTTCTGTGATTTACGTTCCATTTGTACTGTACAATTGATAACCATTGCTATGAACGCTAAGAAGCTATCTTTACTAAAGCATATATCACTCGTTGGCCTATCCCTCTGTGCTGGCACAGATCTACTACTCACAGGGATCCTCTCAGGATCTCTCACCCTTGACCCATCCTCCTCTACTTCCTTCACTGTCTCAGCATACGACAACTTCTGCACTACTCTGACTCTAGCCACCTCAACCTGCCTCTCTCGCACCGGACACTTCCAATCCCAAGCAACATGGGCATCCCAACAGTTGACCCACACAACTTTATCCACCGAAACTACACAATCCTCTATCCCATGCCCTCCTGCACACTTCCCACATCTTGGAATCTCCCTCCTACAAACTGCTGCAACATGACCATAAACGTTGCACCTGAAACATAGCAGTGGATTCGGCACAAAGCTCTAACAGGATAACTGATATATCCTACCATGACTTTGTTGGGTAAAGACTCAAAACTCAAAAGGACTGACAGTGACTCCTCTGTTTCACCACGCTCACCACCGGGTCTGTGTTGCACCAAACGGCGGGAATCACAAACACCAGGAATCTTCATCTTCAAATGCTCCACCTCCACACTTAACGTTACCCCAGAAATCACTCCTTTCAATGGTGCCCTGTTCCTAAGAGCAAAGCAAGAAACAGATCTTGACCCAAGTTGCGTGACACGGAGCACCCACTCCCTCTGGTCAGAAGAAACACAAACAAATATCCCAAGTCCACTACAGGTTACCTTCACTGATTCAACTGCACCCAACTCCTTTCCCACCCACCCCTGAAACTACAAATGGATCTACCAAAAGGTATGGATCCACTTTCTCCAAAAATGTAACTCCTACTGCACCAGATTCTTCTTTATCATGTCCATTGATGCCAGGCTCTGGTTCTGAGCTCTTCACCACACCTTCTACCTCACTAACTCTCCCTCATTCATTTCCATTTCACCTCCAGAACTCAGTCTGGCGAATGGCTCACTCGGTTTTCACTTGAATTATAACATTTGAAAGTCTCTATTCCTTTGACACTTTTGTGAGTGTAATGTTTACTGTTAATTTCTCGTGGTTTATTTCACTTTTGTTTAGTATCTATTTCACTTGCTGTGGCAATGTAAACATATGTTTCCCATGCCAATAAAGCCCTTTGAATTCAATTGAATTGAGAGAGAGAGAGAGAGAGAGCTCCATGTTAATGTATAGGGGATATGAGTCAGTCATGGTTACTCATGGTTATGTGATGAAGTAGCCCCGCCTTCGACAGCCTGTTCCCAACAGTGGGGTCAGTGGGATTGGATAGGGGCCTCTCTCCCTCTCTCTCTCTCTCTGACTGGAGGAGAGATGTGAAATGGTGTGTCTCCTCTGGTCAACAATACTCACCTTTAGAGACTCCACAGCCTGTTGGAGCTCCTTCAGGTCCTTCTCTCTCTCCTGGAATCTCTGCTGGACCTTCTGCTGACTCATCCCCAGCTGCCTCTGTGGAGAATCACTCTTCAATGAGCTATCAAGCTTTATTTGTCCAGTAGATCAATAGTATAGTATTGGGACATAGGGCCCATAGAAGATAGGGATTAAAATGTTGAGGAACTGTCTGTGTGAAATTATATTATTATGTTGCTATGTGAATGATTCTAGTTTTTATGGTAGGCGTACATGTATCAAGGGGTTGAGGCTGAACTTTGGTCTCATAAAAGGGCATTCGGAATGATAATGTTGTATGACTTTAGAAAATTGTGAAACATTTGGAGCACACCCAATATACTCAAGGTTTGTGTTCATATTTGTTCTGCCGTGGATTGATTTCATTTGTATGATCTCATATTCAAACAGCCTTAGTTCCTACTGTATCTTTAATTCTTTGTTTATCAGACAGTCACCAACAAGTAGTTCTGGTCTTACCTGTTTCTCAGTCCTCTCTGCTGCAGCTGACACTGTATCATGGCCTTTATGTTCATCCATCACACACTGATAACAGATACACTGTTGATCGGTACGACAGAAAACCTCCAGCAGTTTGTTATGATGAGAGCAGATCTTCTCCTGTAGTTGTGCGGTGGCTTTGACCAGCTTGTGCTTCTTGAAACCAGGAAATTCATAGTGAGATTGGAGGTGAGTCTCACAGTAAGAGGCCAGACACGCCAGACAGGACATGAGGGCTTTCTGCTTTCTGGTCCCAGTGCAGACATCACACTCCACATCTCCAGGTCCAGCATAGCACAGAGCAGGAGGGGGAGCAGCCTGGAGTCCTGTCTTCTTCAGTTTCTCCACCACTTCAGCCAACATGTTATTTTTCCTCAGATTAGGTCTTGGAGTGAAGGTCTGTCTGCACTGAGGACAGCTATAGACCCCTTTCAGAACATCCTGATCCCAGCAGCCCTCAATACAGCTTCTACAGTAATTGTGTCCACAGTGGATGGTGACTGGTTCCTTCAGTAGATCCAGACAGACAGAACAACAGAACTGGTCCTGGTCCAGCAAAACTCCCTGCTGAGCCATTTGGACGGTTGTTCACTCTCACACAGACAGACGACACAGAGAATCAGATAAGTTTAGTCTCCACAGAAGAGAGTTTGTGGAGGGGGAGGGACTTCCTGGTTCTGCCAGAGGGGGTGGGGTTAGAAGGGGAGAGAGAGAGAGAGAGAGAGAGAGAGAGAGAGAGAGAGAGAGAGAGAGAGAGAGAGAGAGAGAGAACTGTCCACAATGTTAATAGAGACAAAGATTTGTGTTCCTAGGTTAGGGCCCTTAATATGGAATAAATTAAATAGAGTGGTTAGAATATATAAAGGGTAACAGTTTCTATGAAGTACATATGTATAATGCTTTTTAATGAATTGTGTAATGCCTTAAACTTACGTGCTATGACACTAACTATAACCGGGTCCATAATAACTAATACGTGGTTGTAAAACTGTACAATGTGTTATAGATAATTAGCTACAATGGGGGAGGGGGACTTGAAATGGATACAATGTACTGTAGCTGGAAATGAATACCGTATGTATTGACTGATCATTGAGAATGATGTAACACTTTACATTACAGTGTGGTTATTGGTGTGTAATTATTCCTGTTAGTCCAGTGGTGTAAAAGTACTGTGATGCCTCATTCTTACACTGTACTAGCAGCAGTAACCCTAACCCTAACTCTAACCCTAACTAACTCTAACCCTGGGATCGAAATGCTACTTTGACACTGACAACCTGAGAATCAGAGATCAATAAAAACGACCTTGTCTTGAATCCATCAATAGCCGAGGCCTAGGTGTGTGGAGACACATATTGTAGGCTACAATATGAGGAGGAAATTATAGTCCTAAAAATGCTTTCCAGTTTCACTGACTCACCCAACGATGCACAGCTCCCTCACTGGTGATGGCCGATGCACTCGTGCCAAAAGCCTATCGCTCTCTCTCCTTTGTAAAACAATATTTGGAAGTTGATCAAATATTTTGGTGGCCTCCAGCATAGAGTCTAAATAAATGATGAAGTGCAACGCTTGAGAGATGAGAGTTCAGGCTCCTGTCTATCAGAGCAGAGAGGGAGAGAGATCATAGAAAGTGAATCTCATTCTAGTTATGTGAGAGATACAGGTGTGCTTCTCACACAGCCACCGTCACCAACATATACTATACCCACATACTCAAGTGTAGCTGTGGGGCTTACTAGTCTGAATTTCTTACAGCCTAATTTTCAAGACATCAATGTACAGCAACATTTTTAGGTGTCAATGCAGAACACCCTCCATATGCATATGAACACATACTCAGAGGTGGGGCTTACAAGACTCACATTTCATATACTCAGAGGTGGGGCTTACAAGACTCACATTTCATATACTCAGAGGTGGGGGCTTACAAGACTCACATTTCATATACTCAGAGGGTGGGGCTTACAAGACTCACATTTCATATACTCAGAGGTGGGGCTTACAAGACTCACATTTCATATACTCAGAGGTGGGGGCTTACAATACTCACATTTCATATACTCAGAGGTGGGGCTTACAATACTCACATTTCATATACTCAGAGGTGGGGCTTACAAGACTCACATTTCATATACTCAGAGGTGGGGCTTACAAGACTCACATTTCATATACTCAGAGGTGGGGCTTACAAGACTCACATTTCATATACTTTTAAGACATCACTGTAGGACAAACATATCACAATCATTTGATTTGATATCAGAATATACTTCAAATAAAATAAATCAATGTATGCTGCAGCAGAACACATATTATAGTATATAGGCCTCCTGCCTATCTGATAATATGAAGCGCATATTCAGATTAACTTCACAGTACAGAACAAGTTTGTAAAGTTTTCCAGAACCTCCCACAACACTGCCATTTCCTGGTGCATCTTCTCCTCCCTATCTCTTGTTTTGCTCCTGGTGTCTGTGACACATCTGAGTCCTTTAGCAGTCCATGACCTCACATAGAAGACTGGGTTGAATTTGGTCAGGGGTGGGCCAACAAGGTTCAGAAAGAGTAGCCCTGATATGGTGGAGGTATGCAGAGAGGCGCGGGTTGAGGTGCAAATCAGATTCATTTGAGAAAATCCCTGCTGGCCTTCTGCACTGGAGATGAGGATGGTGCTGACCACCATCAACATCTCTTTAAGTCCATCTTTAAGTCCATCAACATCTCTTTAAGTCCATCTGGAGATGGGGATGGTGCTGACCTCCATCAACATCTCTTTAAGTCCATCTGGAGATGGGGATGGTGCTGACCACCATCAACATCTCTTTAAGTCCATCTGGAGATGGGGATGGTGCTGACCTCCATCAACATCTCTTTAAGTCCATCTGGAGATGGGGATGGTGCTGACCTCCATCAACATCTCTTTAAGTCCATCTGGAGATGGGGATGGTGCTGACCTCCATCAACATCTCTTTAAGTCCATCTGGAGATGGGGATGGTGCTGACCTCCATCAACATCTCTTTAAGTCCATCTGGAGATGGGGATGGTGCTGACCTCCATCAACATCTCTTTAAGTCCATCTGGAGATGGGGATGGTGCTGACCACCATCAACATCTCTTTAAGTCCATCTGGAGATGGGGATGGTGCTGACTACCATCAACATCTCTTTAAGTCCATCTGGAGATGGGGATGGTGCTGACCTCCATCAACATCTCTTTAAGTCCATCTTTAAGTCCATCAACATCTCTTTAAGTCCATCTGGAGATGGGGATGGTGCTGACCTCCATCAACATCTCTTTAAGTCCATCTGGAAAGTCTCCTTTATCATTACCATCAGTGTCCCTGTACTGCCTGTAGGCCCGTATGACCGTACGTGGACTGCCAATGCCAAACCTCTGGCAGAGAGATTCTATCACTGTTTCTCCATACAGTGCTCCTGCATCCTCTGGCCAGTATCGAGCATAAAGCACCTTCAGCTCCTCTATGAACTGGCTGTATCCTGTATTGTCCACTGGTGACTGCCCTGTGTGCAGTAATAACACCCTCACTTCCCTGGTGACTGCCCTGTGTGCAGTAATAACACCCTCACTTCCCTGGTGACTGCCCTGTGTGCAGTATAACACCCTCACTTCCCTGGTGACTGCCCTGTGTGCAGTAATAACACCCTCACTTCCCTGGTGACTGCCCTGTGTGCAGTAATAACACCCTCACTTCCCCTGGTGACTGCCCTGTGTGCAGTAATAACACCCTCACTTCCCTGGTGACTGCCCTGTGTGCAGTAATAACACCATCACTTCCCTGGTGACTGCCCTGTGTGCAGTAATAACACCCTCACTTCCCTGGTGACTGCCCTGTGTGCAGTAATAACACCCTCACTTCCCTGGTGACTGCCCTGTGTGCAGTAATAACACCCTCACTTCCCTGGTGACTGCCCTGTGTGCAGTAATAACACCCTCACTTCCCTGGTGACTGCCCTGTGTGCAGTAATAACATCATCACTTCCCTGGTGACTGCCCTGTGTGCAGTAATAATTGTGCAGTCTCCCTTTTGGAGCTCGAGTGACAATTCAGATAGTTGTTGAAGTGCATGACACATAAGACCTAGATTGTTAACAAACGCATGCGAGGATATCCCCATGGCAAGGCCACTATAGCTGTGATGGTCACGCCGTCGCGGGAGGCATCCTCAGCTGCTGTGGTGAAGTTGTAGTGTCAAGTCAATGTTGCTAATTATTGCTCTGAAACAAAGGAGTCCGCTTACACTGAGCTTTGATCATAAGTTGTATTTATATCACAAGATTTCAGCATAAGTTTACAGATGTATATAGCATCCGGAGAACAGAGTCCCAAAAGAATAAGTCTGTTCTGATCTTCTTTGTTCAAACCCAGTACTTATAATCTTTCCCAAAATATGGGGGGTTCCCCATACTGACCAATCCCCTGTCTACAACACACAGACTCCCTCTGTTCTATGGGGTGTCCCTCTAAAACGGCTCCCTCTGAAACTGAATAAACATCCTCTCAGTGTCAGGGGTGCTGAAGGTGGGTGTGGTGCATGAATCAAGCGCAGGACGCAGAAGCTCAGTCCAAAAGACTTTAGTGCAATAATCACGTAGAAAATAAGCACAATAAGCCCGAAGGCGAAATCACGGCGCACACAGGCGTCAAACAAACGGCGCACTAACGTGCGAAAACCCTCTCCAACACACTGGAGGGAAGTACGTAGCTCCAACACGAACAACAGAAGAGCAATCACACACAAACACAGACACACACAACGAGAACTAAATAGGACACTAACGAGGACTAACCTGACACAGGTGTACAACATCAAGACAAAACCAAACGAACATGAAACATAGATCGGTGGCAGCTAGTACTCCGGGGACGACGACCGCCGAAGCCTGCCCGAACCAGGAGGAGCAGCAGCCTCGGCCGAAACCGTGACAATCAGAGAGAGGGAGGCAGACGGCAGGGAACTGTTGTGTCTAATGAAGTCCTGGCCATCGTTGTTGACCATGTGGTAAACAGAGGACTTACCATGGCAGAGGCTGCCAGATTAGTTCACACCAATCTGAAAAGATCAACTGTCAATTCAATCATAAGAACATTTTCTCCAAGAAAACTGGTAAGTCTGCTGGATATGCACTATGCTTTACCATTACATTTATATTACATTTTAGTCATTTAGCAGACGCTCTTATCCAGAGCGACTTACAGGAGCAATTAGGGTTAAGTGCCTTAAGGGCACATCGACAGATTTTTCACCTAGTCGGCTCGGGGATTAGAACCAGCGACCTTTCGGTTACTGGCACAACGCTCTTACCCACTAAGCTACCTGCCGCCCCAGACCAAAGCAATTGGAACTTAAACTGTTACAGTGAAAGCATGGAAGGATGTGGGTTTGCGAGTGAAAAGAAACACAGATTTGTTAAAAACAAATTATGAAAATAAAGAGTAAAGCGGAGTGGTTTGTAATATGGCAGATCATATGAAGAGGGTGGACTTGAAGGGAAAGGTTGAGAGAAGGGGGAAGTCCTAGAGCTGTCTGTGTAGGCTAGATCACCGGTCCATCATGCTGAGGATCATCTCAGGGGTGAGATCTCCGTTGGACGCAACCTCTGCTACAGGCAGCGCCACCCCTGCCTCTGCCTCCTCTGACTGCTCAACCACCATCTCTATGGCAGCCTGCTCAGCCTCTGGCTCATTCTTCACTATGATGTTCTCTATGGCACCTGTATTCTCATCCTCCACCTGGATGATGGCTGCTGCTTTGGCAGGTGAGGCGGGTTTGGGCGCATTCTTGGGGGTCTACCGCGTTTCCTCTTCACGGGAGGCTCCACAGGGGCAGGGATAGGCTTGGTGGGTGGAGCCTGCTCCAACTCCATCTCCTCCTCCTCCTCTTCTTCGTCCTCCAGCAGTGCCGCTCAGCCTCCTCATCCTCTTCATCAATGTCATCCAGCTCAGGATCAGCATTGTCCTCACTGTCGTCGTCATCATCGTCCTTCCTTGAGCGCATCTTCCTCTTCCTCCCACCTCGTCCTCTCTTGGGTGGGGTTCCATTCTCTCCTTCACCAGGATCCCCGTTACAGTTCTCTGCATGTCCCTGGCCATGGTGTTCCTTTGTGCACACAAAGGCAGTCGGCACAAAGTTGGGGTCATGGTAGCGCCGGAAGTGCATGTCCAGGAGCTGCTTCTGACGGAAGGTCTTCTCGCACTGGCTACAGGAGTAAGGCTTCCCTCCTGTGTGCGTGCGCCTGTGCTTCTCTCTGTGCATCAGCATGTGGCGCTCTTGTCTGCAGCAGTAGTCACACTGGTCACACTTGAAGCGTTTCTCATTCTTGTGGGACTTCTGGTGCTGGATGAGAGCGTAGAACACAGCATCACAGTAACGGCATTTCCTGCCCTGCTCAATGAACGGTAGTGCTGCTTACGCAGATGGACACCCAGGTCACTCTTGCGGGCGATAGCTGTGTCACAGTGGGGGCAGTGGTGTGTGCTTCTGCAGGATGTGCATCTTCATGGTTCCACTGAAACGGGCGTGGCAGATGTAGCATTCATATGGCTTCACTCCCGAGTCCTCATGTGCTCTCTTCAGCTTGTAGGTGTCTCTGCTGGCGTAGCTGCACAGACTGCACATGTTGTAATGCATGTAAATTCACATAACTTGTTCCAGTATTCTTCCAGATGATCTACTGACAGTATACTCTTGTTCTACCCTCAGAATTGACAGAAGACCCCGTGGTGGTGGCCGTGTGCTGAACGACCAGCAGGAGTGGGCAGTGGTGGAAATGGTGAGGGCCAGGAATGACATTACGGCTGTCTGAAATAAAGCAGGCCATTGAGGAGAAATGATGACACCTTTGCCAATGTGGCATCCATCAGCCTACCACCAATCACCAGCTTGAAGAGGCACCAGGTATCTATGGAACACATTTACCTGGAGCCTTCTGGAGAGAAACAACTGTAAAGGGGAGTATGTTCAGGTACAGCACTATATAAATACACTGTATTACTGTTGCCTATTAATGCACATTGCTACTTCACAATATCATAATGGAACTATACTGTAAAAGAACTAACAAAATATATTATTTTTAGAGGGTGATGGTGCTTGATGCTGCTGTGAACCATCACTGGTATATCTTTTTGTTGATGAGGTGCGGGCTTCAACTAGCGAATAAAACTTTGGCGCCGTGAGGGAACCCTCATTTGCCTGAAGCGTCCGGCAAGTGCCTGGACAACGCTGGGGGAAACATTTCCAAGTGCAGCAGCTATCTCTGAAGATGGTGTGGGTAGGACGTGAGACCATTACTTGGATCCTACCACGCTGCACACACTCATTCGGTTTCTCAATGAAATGGAGCAGGCCTGTCAAGGTGAAGGGGTCACCTATGTCATTGTGTGGGGAAAATGTCAGGTTCCACCATTCAGAGGTTTCAGGTCGCTCCTGATTCGCGGACCCCTATACCAGCCCTCGGTACTCTCCTTCTCAACCTTATTAAATTATTGTTTTCATCATGGAGGTGGAAGGTGTCACGATCGCCATCCCGCATGGCGTGCCCAACCCTCCTTCTGGCCAGTGGAAGAGGCATGTGATGACATCAATGCAGACCAATGTCAAGCTTTGATTCAACATGCCGAAAGGTTTTCTCCAGCGGTGCATGAACAATGAGAGGACATTTACTGACTGTGGATGAGAATTTATGGCCAAATGCTCTAGACAGGCTTGATGCTAATTAATGCGTGCTAAACATTATTTTATTTTCATTCATGTAATGTTTCATTTAAATGTCTTACATCTAATTACAGACAGTAGCTGTATGTTGCAATTACATCAGAAAAATAAAATAAAATCCCCTTGAATGATTGTAGAGGATGTCATCATTGATCACCTTTGATTACACATTGGATAGATATCATGGAAATGATAGATTGTCAATGTTGTTGGGTAATGTAAGTGTATTGCCTAATGTAAACTGTCATCTACAGTACTGTTAGCTATTAGCTTCCAGCACTTCTAAGGGTTATTAGAAACAATTATCTGCAGTGATTGCTACTGGATTAACTGGTAGTTAATGATATATTTTTCAATTGAAGTAGTTTTAAGTTGTTTTGGTGATTAAACCAATGCTCTCATTACATTTATATTTTGAATCAATGGTTGTGTGGTGAGAGACGTTTCAATCCAAATGAATGCACAATTGGACAGGTTTTGAATGAAAGACTGGCTGCTTTACAAGCGTGACCAGCTTTGGGGTTTTATACTAAGAGTTGTGAAAATGGACCACCTGCTTGCGAAAATAGTACCAAAGTGATTAAAACAAAACCGTAATAGGATTTTTTTTTTTGGGGGTGAATTGTTAATTGATTTTCAATAAGGAACACTGGAGGGAAAACACAACAGAAGAAAAGGGGGACCCAACCACTACAGGGAGGGAAAAGGTATTTGACCCCCTCTCAAATCAGAAGGATTTCTGGCTCCCAGGTGTCTTTTATACAGGTAACTTGAGCTGAGATTAGGAGCTACACTCTTAAAGGAGTGCTCCTAATCTCAGCTTGTTACCTGTGTAAAAGACACCTGTCCTAAAACAAACAATCAATCAGATTCCAAACTCTCCCACACCATGGCCCAAGACCAAAGAGCGCTCTCCAAAGGATGTCCCAGGGACAAATTGTGCCCAGAGCTACACAAGGCACGGAATGGGCTATAAACCATACCATACTGCAGCTTGGTGAAAGGTGACAACAGTTGGTGCGAATATTCGCAAATGGAAGAAAACACAAAAACAACTGTCAATCTCCCTCCAGGCCTAGGAGCTCCATGCAAGATCTCACCTCGTGGAGTTGCAATAATCCTTGAGAACGGTGAGAATCAGCCCAGAGTTTACGGGAGGATCTTGTCAATGATCTCCAAGGCAGCTGGGACCATAGTCACCAAGAAAGCTATTGGTAAACACTACGTCGTAAGTATTGAAATCCTACAGCGCATCTGCAAGGTCCCCTGCTCAAGAATCCACATATACAGTGGGAAAAAAAAAAGTATTTAGTCAGCCACCAATTATGCAAGTTCTCCCACTTAAAAAGATGAGAGGCCTGTAATTTTCATCATAGGTTTACCACGTCAACTATGACAGACAAATTGAGAATAAAAAAATCCAGAAAATCACATTGTAGGATTTTTTTGTAAGATTTATTAGCAAATTATGGTGGAAAATAGGAAGTATTTTGGTCACCTACAAACAAGCAAGAGTTTCTGGCTCTCACGGACCTGTAACTTCTGCTTTGAGCTCTCTGTCCTCCACTGGTCACCTGTATTATGGCACCTGTTTGAACTTGTTCTCAGTATAAAAGACACCTGTCCACAGCCTCAAACAGTCACACTCCAAACTCCACTATGGCCAAGACCAAAGAGCTGTCAAAAGGGACACCAGAAACAAAATTGTAGACCTGCACCAGGCTGGGAAGACCCAGATCTGCAATGAGTGTAAGCAGCTTGGTTTGAAGAAATCAACTGTGGGAACAATTATTAGAAATGGAAGACATACAAGACCACTGATAATCTCCCTCGATCTGGGGCTCCACGTAAGATCTCACCCCGTGGGAGTCAAAATGATCCACCAAAGCTGGTGAGCAAAAATCCCCAGAACCATGCAGGGGGGACCTAGTGAATGACCTGCAGAGGGCTGGGACCAAAGTAACAAAGCCTACCATCAGTTACACACTCACGCCGCAGGGGGTACAAATCCTGCAGTGCCAGGCGTGTCCCTCTGCTTAAGCCAGTGCCTTGTGGGCCCCGTCTGAAGTTTGCTGAAAGTGCATTTGGATAGTCCAAAGAGGATTGGGAAGATATGTGTATGGTCAGATGAAGCAAAATAGAACTTTTTGTTAAAAATCAACTCGTTCGTGCTCGGAGGACAAAGAATGCTGGGTTGCATCCAAAGAACACCATACCTACTGGCAGGCATGGGAGAAACATGTGCTTTGGGGACGTTTCTCTGAACCAGGGCGGCTGATCCGTGTAAAGGGAAAGAATGGAGATGGGGCCATGTCATCGTGAGATTTTGAGTGAAAACCTCCTTCCATCAGCAAGGGCATTAGCAGAAGGTGAAGCGTGGCTGGGTCTTTCCCAGCATGACAATGATCCCAAAACACACACCGCCCGGAAACAGTTCGGAAGGAACCACATTAAGGTCCTGGGTGGCTACCCAGTCTCCAGACCTTAATCCCATGAGAAAATCTGTGGAGAGGCTAGAAGGTTCGAGTTGCCAAGCGTCAGCTCGAAAACCTTACCAACAGAAGATCTGCAAAGAGTGGGACAAAATCCACTCCTGAGATGTGTACAAACCTGGTGGCCAACTACAAAAACGTCTGACCTCTGCCCGATTTACCAACAGGAGGTTTTGCCACCAAATTGCTAGAATCATGTTTTGCAGAGGGTCAAATACTTATTTCCCTCATTAAAATGCAAAATCAGTTTATAATATTTTTTGAAATGCGTTTTTCTGGATTTTTTTATTGTTATTATGTCTCTCACTGTTCAAGTAAACCTACCATTAAAATTATAGACTGATCATTTCTTTGTCCAGTTTGCATAGCGTACAAAATCAACAGGGGATCAAATACTTTTTTCCCTCACTCTGTGCTTTAATTACATGATATTCTAGTGAGACGACCAATATTACTACAGATACTGATATTCTATAACATCCCAATAGGCAACCACACTAACATTACAATGATATTCCTAGCGAGACAACCACTAACATTACAGTGTGAATTTTCTAATATTCCTAGCGAGGCAACCACTAACATAAACAATATTCAGATGAGGCAACCACTAACATTACAGTACCTTGATATTATAATGCAGAACAGCCACTAACATTCCAGTATGATATTCTAATATTCTAATGGAAGGCAACCCACTAACATTACAGTATGATATTCTAGTAATGAGGCAGCCACTAACATTACATATGATGTTCTAATGAGACACAACCATAACATTCTCAGTATAATATTCTAATGGGGGCCAGCCACTAACATTTACAGTATGATATTCTAATATTCTAATGCCAGTGGGCAATAGATCTCCAATCTCCACCCTATTTTCCCTATGAATACTTTCTGAATGCACTGTATATCTGCAAGAAAATGATAAATATGTGAATGTTTGAAAGGGGGGTCATATAAACATTGCCTTATTTATATTTTTACAGACAATATTAAGTGAATTCTGTCTGAAATAGTCATGCTATAATGGGCATAGTTTCTCAGACCAAATTTCCATTCTGGCTGAAACAAAGCAATCTGATCATGCTCCAGTCAAATACAGCTATAGGGAATGCCTATACATTGTCCAATCTCCTTCCACACATTGATTTCATTCTTCGCATCTTTATTCAGAAACAAACAAACTTGCTGTTTCAGTGTCTTGTTGCAGGTTGTGCAATGTTCAAAAGTGTGTGTGATATTGGCATTAACTTGTGTGTGTGGTGTCAAGTGTGGATGGTCCTATGTATGCAAATAGCCGAGATTGGATATTTCAGCACCATGGACAGCAGCGACATTGGGATAGCGAGATCTGTAATTCAGCAACACATGACACTGGATAGCGGCTGTCTCAGGTGAACTTGGCATTGGGAAAATCCCATCTAATAGGAAACGAGGCATAGGAGGCAAAAAGACTGAAGGAGAAGACTTCCACAGGAACTCTATGCTTAACTGTTCTGCCACATTCATTTCAAATGTTACATTTTTTCGATTTGTAAATAAAAGGGAACACATCTGCAAATAATGTAAATTGACTTTTCTAACTACACTGTACAGCTTTAGTGTGTCTGTGTCTCATAGGTACAACTGCAAGCAATTCGCTTCTCAAATCCTTCTCAAATGTCTGTTTAATGTGAGAAACTAAATTAAAAACAATCGTTAGACTAATACAATGCGTACTGTCACAAATTATTACTATTCCCAACAAGAAAGACGAAGTGATGGTCTTTACCACCATGGAGACTTATAAAGGCTACTTCCCCCCACCAAAAGTTCCCACGCAGAGCGATGTTGTTTACTACATCTATGCATATGTAGCGTGGTTCGTTCTGCGTTGTGTACTTTTAATTAGGACACTGCCACAACTGGAATTCTAATGGTTGGATAATTTTTTTTCGACCTGCACCCAAGAGACAAAAAATGATGTTAGCCCTTGGTGCAGCCACAGCTCTCGGGCACCTTGCTAGTTGAAGGTCAGGCAAAAGAGAACAGGTGCTGCATGCACACATTCAGTGCCTAACAACACACTATACAATACAAGTAAAATGATATACAACATAATTCTGACAAAATAAAAGACATACCTGTACACGAAGAGACAACACACAATAGGTTAGCCCTTGGTGCAGCCACAGCTCTCGGGCACCTGCGTGAGCACATAGAAACTCACTCAAACACTGACCCAAATACTCCCGAGTTACAATAGGTACCCAAATTAGCGAGCTTGGTGAAAGTTGTTAACATAAATCTTTATATTGTCCACATTGTAACAAAACCTATAGGTTGCGTAGCAGCACTTTGTGTAACTTTACCACAGTTTTATATTGACAAATTACGGCGCCAAGGACAACATACCATGCTAGTTGAAGGACAGGCAAAAGAGAACAATAAGAGGGTACATAAATACAGATAACCCGCGATGGACCAAACCAAAATATACAAAACTTTTACAATTAGGTGTATTTACAATATAGATATATACAAATGTTTGTACACCAAAAAATTACATTAGATATGCAGCTGTAATTAAATAAAAACCACATTGAATTATTATTATTATTACTATTATTATTATTATTATTATTAACTTATTAACATCCCCTCTTGACCTGGCCTAGTTGAACTGTCCTTGTGTGCAACTTGGTGCATAATCTAGGGGAACAACATCACACTACTACATTCACCCCTACTGTTTTACACTAGATTATAAACACAAAACAAAACACATTACCTCGAAGGTAACAAAGCAAAAAAAAAAAAAAACATTTCACACCCACAGGGCGACAGAGTAACCCAGTGTAGTCCCTTAATTCTAGACCCACAAATGGTCGATCAGCTGGAAAGCTATCCCGTGAAGGATTAGGAAAAATAAGAGGTAGCTAATCCCTTATTCAACCCTATACAAAAAATGCCAAATACATTTTATGCTGATGAACTACACACAAAGTTACATGAATTGTCAAAAATATTAGACAAACCCACAAATCACTTTAAGACCCACTTAGATTACCACATACACACAACAAAGAAAAGGTTGGGGGTTGTGGGTTTGATTCCCACGGGGGGCCAGTATAAAAAAAAAATATATATGTATTCACTAACTGTAAGTCGCTCTGGATAAGAGCGTCTGCTAAATGACTAAAATGTAAATGTAAATGTCACTGAGAAACCAAGAATTGTTTCATTTCCTGTGTAGACATAGTTTGGATTAGCCTATTCACTGGATTAATAAATCTACCTAGTCTAGTCCGAACACCCTCACCCAAAAACCTAGCAGGAATGTCACGGACAGCACCAACCGTGCTCAAAGGTCTAACCTCAGGTTGGGGAGTACTAAAGATCAGCATATCCGAGCCAGCACACTTTCAATTTCCGACTCAACACTAGTAGTGTCAGACGACTGATCAGAATCCTGGTAGATTGTCACAGACCAGACTGACAAAGCATCTTCAACCAAGTTAACAACATCAGGCACAGCACCATCCCAGCTGAGTGGAGTTTCACTATCAGAATTCTTGTAGGCTTTGGGGATCTCAGCCCCGAAACCTGAAGGATCTGGAGAAGGTCTGTATGGAGGAGCGGGCCAAAATCCCTGCTGCAGTGTGTGCAAACCTGGTCAAGACCTACAGGAAACGTATGATCTCTGTAATTGCAAACAAAGGTTTCTGTACCAAATAATAAGTTCTGCTTTTCTGATGTATCAAATACTTATGTCATGCAATAAAATGCAAATTAATTACTTAAAAATCATACAATGTGATTTTCTGGATTTTGGTTTACATTCCGTCTCTCACAGTTGAAGTGTACGTATGATAAAAATTACAGACCTCTACATGCTTTGTAAGTAGGAAAACCTGCAAAATCGGCAGTGTATCAAATACTTGTTCTCCCCACTGTATGTACTGGATATCATTTTTATTTTACATTTTTAGTCATTTAGCAGACGCTCTTATCCAGGAGCGACTTACAGTTAGTGAGTGCATACATCATTTTTTTTTTTCATACTGGCCCCCGTGGAATCGAACCCACAACCCTGGCGTTGCAAACGCCATGCTCTACCAACTGAGCAACATCCCTGCCGGCCATTCCCTCCCCTACCCTGGACAACGCTGGGCCAATTGTGCTACGACAGAGCCTGGATTCGAACCAGAATCTCTAGTGGCACAGCTAGCACTGCGATGCAGTGCCTTAGACCACTGCGCCACTCAAAGGGTGCCAGCTTTGCAACCCATCTCTGCTCGCATGCATCGTCTCGGCTTTGTAAGAATATATTTGAGTGGATTGTTGTCGGTCCACACAGTAAACTATGCCCTCGGCAGCCAATGGCTGAATTTATCATGAATGGCCCATTTCATGGCTAGAAATTCCAGCCCGGTGAGCAGGATACTTGGATTGTGCATGATTAAGAGATTTACTAGCAAAAGCTATCGGCCTGGCTATGTCCTTCCCATCTTGCACTTGTGATAGTACAGCTCCCAAACCACTAGTAGATGCATCCACGGAAAGTAGAAATGGCTGAGAAAAATCTGGATGAACCAGCAGTGCCTGGTCAACTAGTGCTGATTTCAAAGCTTCAAAAGCGAGTCGACATTCGGCAGTCCAGTCTGCAGCAGTGAGCCTGCGAGGGGACCAGGCCTCTTCCTACCCTTGCCTCTCCTAGGCTTCTTCTGACCTGTAGTTAGCTGAAACAATGGCCTAGCAACCATGGAACAATTCTCAATGTAGTGCTGATAGTATACTACCATACCAAGGAAAGAACCTATTTTGATAGGAGACGGTGTGACACCATCAGCTTCCATTATCTCACTCTCAGTCACATTCAAAATGGTTTGAACTTTAGCAGGGTCAGTGGCTACACCCTCCTGAGAAATGATGTGGCCCAAAAACTTTACAGACCTCCTCAGAAACTTGCACTTAGACGGAGACAGTTTAAGGTTGTGCTCCTGCAACCGCTGAAAAACCATCTCAAGTCTCTGCAGACTCTCTTCCTCCGTCTTAGCAAAAACCATCAGATCATCCAAGTAACAAAGGAGACTTAGAACGTTTTGGTCACCAAAGATGGTCAGCATCATTCTCATAAAAGTAGCCGGGCTGTTGCAGAGGCCCTGAGGTAACTGATTGTACTCGTGCAGACCTAAAGGGGAGGAAAGGCAGTGTATTTCTTGTCCTCTTCATGCAGTGGCACGTTGTAATACCCTGACGTCAAATCCATTGTGCTGAAGAAGGCATTACCTCCCAGCGCGGCCAGTACATCAGCCTGATGAGGCAGGGGATGAGCATCCTTTACTGTGCGGGCATTTAACCACCTGAAGTCAGTACATAGGCGCAAGTCCCCATTCTTTTTCCATACCAGCACCAATGGTGAGGCATACTCGCTGCTGGATTTTCTGACGATTTCCTTTTCCTCCATATCATCCAGTGTTTCCCTGAGTTTTTGGTAATGAGCTGGAGACAGCCTACGATAAGGTCATCGAAATGGGCGGTCATCAGTCAGCCGTGTGTGGAGGCAGAACTCCTTTGCCTCGCCACAATCTAGGCTATGTCTAGAGATCACTGTATCATACTTCCCAATTAAGTTGACAAGTTTATCTTTCCAGAACTGTGAAACTGGACACTCCTCAACAGACAGGCCTTGAAGTCCAAGATTCCTCAGTGTACTGTTGCCATTATCTACACTGCCACCAACTGAACTCTTAGCTGTCAGACTGCCATGTGATCTGTCACATTGAGCCTTTGCCACATTCTGATGAGCTGCTTGCTGCTTGACATCATTAAAATACTCCAATGCAATGCAAGGGTACACATCCGCCACTTTAGCATTTCGTCTCAGGGTAACTGGCGATGTTGTTGGATTCACAATCTTCACAGGGAGCCATCCATCCCCCCACAGAGGCGTAACTACTCTCCCCACTAGTATGTGTCGATTCACACAACGAGACGTGCTGGGCTCGACAACAACAGTACTGCCCACAGAGAGTTTTGTCTTTGGGGGTGGCCCACACCAGATGCTCACTCATGGGTTGGAGCGTTACTGCTCTCTTCAACTTAATAGTGCCCACTTTATCTGGGATGGAGTCTCCTCTCCATCTCTCCAGATTTGACATCACACTGGCTAGAGGAACCTGGTGTACCCGCCACCCGCCAGTAGCTGTCATTTGATTTGAACTGTCTAATCAGAGACTTCAACACATTAGTGCCCACAATGAGTTCATCAACCCTGCCCATCAACAATAAGCACTGAGACTACATAACAGAAGTTGAATTTTTAAGTCACACATGCCCACTGGGCTAGTTTGTTCCCACCACAACCCACCAGGATGATGTCTGAAGGAGCTAGAAAGTTCCCCTCTACCACTCCTGCCTCCCTCAACCGAGGTACAATATCTGCGCGCAGAGTAGTAGCCATGGACCCACTATCTAACATCCCCTTCAGCTCAACTTTATCCTGTACTAGCACAGTGGTGTAAAACAAACTGTCATTCTGATTGTGTTCTGAAAAATGACTGTGTTGTTCTTGGGTACTGACTCACAAAAGTAAGAATAAACAGATTGGATATCATCATCAGTGGAGGAAAAATAAGAATGCCCCACATTGCCCTCCTCAGAACGGAGGCTTTCTAGTTTTCCTGAGACCTGCCAGTCTGTCCACATCCAGGGTTCTGTCGCTGCCCAGCCTCACTACAGTCAAAGCTCATGTGGCCCGGAGAAAAGCACTTGACGCACAGCTGGTGCATCTGACAGTGAGCTTTGGTCCAGTGATTAGTGCTTCCACAGTCAGCGCACTCATGCTGACGTTTGTGGAACTGTTTACGGGGCCCTCTACATTTAACATGTTTAAGTCATTTAGCAGACGCTCTTATCCAGAGCGACTTACAGTTAGTGCATACGTTACTTTATTTTTTCCATACCCCCGTGGGAATCGAACCCACAACCCTGGCGTTGCAAACACCATGCCTCTACGAACTGAGCCGGCCATTCCCTCCACTACCCTAGGCGACGCTGGTCCAATTGTGCGCCGCCCCATGGGTCTCCGGTCGCGGCCGGCTACGACAGAGCCTGGATTCAAACCAGGATCTCCAGTCCCCCAGGACTGTGTTGTGTTACCTGCTTGACAATAGTATTGATGTCCCCCAGGAGAGCAGCAGCAGGTTGCACGTTGTTCCCCATCTCCTCAGCACACAGATCAACCTTGACATTGACCTTGACATAAATAACGTATGTGGAACGTTACTACAACATACCAGCAACGACACGACAGGAAGAGGCGCCGTGCGTGACACATGTAACAGCAGCTGGAGGAGTGGCCAAACCTCAAGCTAAACACAACAGAAATAACAAGGCACCACCACATAATGCTAAGGCTGACACACACACGTTCCCTTTTATAAACCGGGTGACTCGAGCCCTGAATGCTGATTGGCTGAAAGCTGTGGTATATTTGACCGATAACATGGGTCACGTTGAGGGGAGGAGGTCAGAGACCTGGCCGTGTGGTGCCAGGATAACAACCTCTCCCTCAACGTGACCAAGACAAAGGAGATGATTGTGGACTACAGGAAAAAAAAAGAGGACTGAGCACGCCCCCATTCTCATCGACGGGGCTGTAGTGGAACAGGTTGAGAGCTTCAAGTTCCTTGGTGTCCACATCACCAACGAACTATCATGGTCCAAACACACCAAGACAGTCGTGAAGAGGGCACGACAAAGCCTATTCCCCCTCAGGAGATTGAAAAGATTTGGTATGGGTCCTCAGATCCTCAAAAAAATTATACAGCTGCACCATCGAGAGCATCCTGACTGGTTGCATCACCGCCTGGTATGGCAACTGCTTGGCCTCCGACCGCAAGGCTCTACAGAGGGTAGTGCGTACGGCCCAGTACATCACTGGGGCCAAGTTTCCTGCCATCCAGGACCTCTATACCAGGCGGTGTCAGAGGAAGGCCCTCAAAATTGTCAAAGACTCCAGCCACCCTAGTCATAGACTGTTCTCTCTGCTACCGCACGGCAAGCGGTACCGGAGTGCCAAGTCTAGGTCCAAAAGACTTCTCAACAGCTTCTACACCCCAAGCCTTAAGACTCCTGAACAGCTAATCATGGCTACCGGACTATTTGCACTGCCCCCCACCCCATCCTTTTACGCTGCTGCTACTCTGTTAATTATTTATGCATAGTCACTTTAACTCTACCCACATGTACATATTACTTCAACTACCTCAACTAGCCGGTGCCCCGCACATTGACTCTGCACCGGTACCCCCTGTATATATAGCCTCCCTACTCTTATTTTATTTTACTTCTGCTCTTTTTTTCTCAACACTTTTTTTTTTGTTGTTTTATTTTTACTTTTTTGTTAAAAATAAATGCACTGTTGGTTAAGGGCTGTAAGTAAGCATTTCACTGTAATGTCTGCACCTGTTGTATTTCGGCGCATGCAATCAAATTTGATTTGATTTAATTTGAAATGTATTTTGACTGTTCGAATTACGTTGGTAACCAGTTTATAATAGCAATAAGGCACCTCTGGGGTTTGTGGTATAGGGCCAATATACCACGGCTAAGGGCTGTATTCGAGGCACTCAGCGTTGCATCGTGCTTAAGAACAGCCCCTAGGCGTGGTATATTGGCCATATACCCCACTCGGGCCTTATTGCTTAAATATAGATGTACTGTACAGCACTAAGACAGCCATGACATTATTTGGAGAGACCACAAAGACTTATAGAGAAGCTATATAATTGATAGACTAAATCCAATAGACTGAGTCAAATACCTTTATACCTGGTTACAATGAACTGTAGTTCACTATGAAATGACCTGTGACTAGGGTTGCAAAATTACAGTTACTTTCCCAAAATTCCCAGAAATCCCTGTTGGAAGATTCCAGAAATCAGAACGGAATAAGCAGAAAATCTGGAATCCGAAAAAAAAGGAAAAAAAAAGAAACCCTACTGGTGACCTTTGACCTAGCTGGATGACCTTTACTTGGGTGTCAAACCTGGGGGAAGGCCAAAGTGCAGGATCCAGTTGAGTCTGGCACCAAGTGGGACCACAACATCAGACTGGAGCAGAGCTCTGCAGTCCCCACCAAGACCATAGAACCAGTAGGATAGGAAGAGGAGGAGGAGGAGGAGGAAGAGAGGAGGAGGAGGATAGGAAGAGAGGAGGAGGAGGATAGGAAGAGAGGAGGAGGAGAGCAGGGACAAAACAAAATGTAATGAAAAGAGGCTAGTTATAGGAGTAGTGTAGTTGTTTGATTGACACCAGTTTACATTGACATGACCTGGCCAGGAGAGACTAGTTATAGATAGGGATTTCAGGAGTTTCCTGGTCCGTTCAAATGGTCAGGGAAATTCTTGGTCCTACTTATACAGTCAATGGTCTGTACATGAATATGATGCCAGCTGAGAGAAGGAGAGGCTGACCTGGAGCGGGCAGCAGCAACACAGTTGGGGTGATCGTCAGGCAGCACCCCTTTACCCATGGGGGTGGGCAGGAAGGGCAGGTCACACCCCTCCACCAGCTCCTTCAGAGCCCCCTCTGCTCTTCAATGGGCTGCACCTGCAGAGGGACACAGACAGAGGGCACTGCCACACGGATTTCAACAGACTGGCCTTCACAACTGGGATGCATTCAGCTGAGCAAAACGTTGTGCAACGTTCAGATAGAAATACAGCATGTAGAGCGAACGTGCCTCTCGGACAGGTAGAATGAGAAATCATGTCAACAACATTTGTCGACTGAACGTGGCCCAGTTTTCAACTGAACCGTGGTACAGTGCTATATGTGTTACAGTGCGTCTCAGCTGGCTATTGATCTCTCTTGGACAGACGTACGTAACATAACTGGAAGTAGCGTCTGTCAACAGACTGGGATGTGACAACTTTGTTCCGGTACGCTGATTTTTCACCACTAATCATTTGGACAAATCCCGATTTCGCAGGTGCTCGCATCTTTTCAATTTCAGAACGGGAGGGGACATTTGGCCCATAAACTTGCCTGAAACTTGCAGAGAGTTTCCGTTTAGGGGGTGGAGAGTTCGCGAAGTGGCGTTAGTATCTTTCTCTTAACATCTCCCCAGACCTTATCCAAGTATCTGACGCAATTATGCAAGATTTTAGTTCTGTTTCCCCCAGATTATCTGGCTATTAAAAAAGCAATGCCTACCTTTGCCAATGATGAGTAAAGGCCGTTTGGCTCCTTTCAGGACCGCCAGTGCTTCTGTGATCGCCATATGGTCAGCCATACTCACAGGAGGAGGTGGACTACAGGGCACCTCTCTGACAAAGGAAATAATAAATAATAGGTCAAATATTAAACATGTTACCTAGCAACTTTATTGCATATGTAAATAAACCATGAAGGTCTATCGAGACTTATTGCTATTCTCTGATGAGAATATTTTGATATAGTGCTATATTTTCTAAGTAATTTAATTTCTGGTTCACTTCAGACGTTAAAAGGTATAACAAGATAAAATAAAAATGACTACGGTGATGTGAATTCAGAGGTATACATATTCAACAGTAACACATTAGTATACATTTTAAATGGATGAAAGACAGTGATGGCCACTAACCTGGCTCTGCTCCTGTCCAATTTAGCATTGACCATGTCCCCAGATATGTCTACGTCACAGCACCTGGACGTCCATACATGCTAGTGCGTGCTGCCTTAGACAGACCAAACACCCTTCCATTCAGATCAATTAAGGCTGTGCTGTGCTCTTATGAAGCAGTTAAGGTACCTTGCTAAGCTGGAAAGTTAGAGGTCAGAAAACAGACAATTGCAGGTGATACCAAATGATATGAAGAGGACTACACAGAGGGAGTCAGAGTAGACTGTATACCTTCTCTACCACTGAGGAGATCATATCCAGACTGCTAGACCTAGCAGAGAACTTACTGTACAATCTGCATGCCTCCACCTGACAGAGAAAGAGGACCAAAAATAACAAATTATTTCCTCTTTCAGCAATTAAACTGCTAGGGCCAGTTTCCCAGACAGAGATTCTCTATTGAGTTTGCTTTTTAGGCCATGACTAGGCTTAATCTGTGTCCCGGGATACCATCCCCTAATGTTCAATAGTCAGAAATGTCATGGTTGAATCGGTACCTGTGGAAACTCTTGAAACGCCCCAGTGGTCTCTTGGTTTTGATCAGAGGAGCCTCCAATAACAATCACAGGCCTACAGAGAGAGAGGTATCACACAATGACATCAACTGACAAGCTGAGATAGTTTGGAGTCCTCAGATCATTTTTTGCAGTGTGCGGATAGCATCCCTTCTTTTGAAAGGCAACTGAACATGAGTAGTAGGGTCTTCTGTTTGTGGAGTTCTAGCATACCAGCAGTTCATGTTAGCGTTGGCCATTCCACCAAGTGAATGGATGAGTCCCGGTCCAGACACAACCAGACATGCACCTGGACTGGAGAGGAACAGACAGACAGAGGGAAAGACAGGAAGACAGGCAGACAGACACACAAAGGGTCAGACAGACAGCAGACATAATTAGCAATGCAAAAGCTATGAGGAAACTGACCCTCACACACTACACGCTCCTGTAGTCTATGTAAGGGTAGTTAATATCACATGATTTGGGGAGAGCTGGTTTAGTAATAAAAAGGTGGCTTAGGGCTTGTTCATTGCGCATTCCCACATACTTGATTCCTGAGGCTTGAGCTGCCATAGCTACTTTAATGACTGGAACACCAACTATTCCAAACATATATTCTACATTCTGTAGAGAGATACATGTAGATACAGTATATAAAAAACATTTTTAGTCATTTAGCAGACGCTCTTATCCAGAGCGACTTACAGTTAGTGAGTGCATACATTTTCATACTGAATTGTATATGAATTGTTACAATGTAGTTTAGATTTTCTTTGCATTGACACACACATTGGCATGCATCAACAAGGGTGTTAACACAGAGCTGCCAACTCTCACGCTTTCGCCGTGTGACACACGTTTTGCCTGTTTTCCACCGCACTCACGCCACACATCCAATTTCTCACGCAAAAAAAATCGGCCGAGACTCGTTCGTCCTTTTTCAAACTCCCCGACGGTAGATGGCGCTGATGAGCGCCACTGAACCATATGTGCTGCACCCCGAAGTTAGCGACAGAAGAACAGATACCATTGCCGCGAAAAAGTCAACATGAGATGAAACGGTCACTACCTCAAGAAGTCTGATAAGAAGCTGAGCTGAGACTAGGTATGTAACAATGAAATGTCGTCCAATTGAATACTCACTCTCTTAAACTTTAAATCTTGAAATAAATGATTTGTTTGTGCGTGTGAACATGATTTAGTGTGGTGAATGTAAACTCAGCTGAGTTCGAACAGGTAAGCTGTATTCCAAAGAATTTAACATAAATACAGGAAATGTGTGCAAAAGAAGTAGGTATGTTTTTGTAACTGAGAGTAGAGTTATTAAACCAACATGACCATTTTAATTGTTTAAGGTTTCAAAGATGTCCCGTAGAGACCTTTGCCAGGACAAAAGCGAAACCTTTTATTTTATTTAAAGAACCAGCCAAGTGAGAAAAAGGACAGACAAACACACTGACAGAACAGCCAGAACGATTGATAGAAACGACAGGACAACAGACAGAGGAGCAACACAAAGGACAGAGAGAGCAGGAGACAGGACAGACTGACAAACAAGCAGAGGAGCAACAGACAGGACAGATTGACGACATGCAGAGGAGCAACAGACAGGACAAATAGAACAACCAACAGGGCAGATGGAAGAAGACACAGAGGGACAGAAAGAAGAGACCCCCCCAATCCAACAGCAGGGCCAGAAGAGTCGTGCTCTGGCTGGAGCAGCAACATATAGATCCATTTTCAAAAATGAGTGGACCTCTTCATGGCCATGTATTACCAGAGGGAGCCTCAACACGCACTACTGGTGTGCAGTCTACCGTATTGAAAACTCATGTTGCCACCAGGGTGTGACAGATGTAGTGCGCCATATAAAAAGCAAAGGCCACCAAGATAAGCAACGAGCTCTCCAGTCCACAGCCACAATATCCCAATATGCAATGGCCGTTTCATCTGTAGGGGGTATGTCTGCACAAGAGGTTAAGGTATGATATCTGTAATGATTCTGTCAAGGTTCAGTCAAGAGTTTTGTGTTCTAGTTGATCACGGTAAAGTCATGGTTGATAGTTTTGACTAATTTGTGGTTTGTATTTCAGTGTAGTACAGTCCAGTTTTCTTAATTTGAGATCTTAGTTGCTGAATGTGTTTTTACCTGTGCCCTATTATCGCAGGCGTCTATTTTAAATAAACTATGGTCTTTTGGGAGGATTAATAATTTTTAATTTCTTACAGACAAGAAGGGCTGAGGTCAAAATGACAGCTGGGTTGGTAGTTCACAACGTCCCCCTAGCCTTTGCGGACCACCTGGGGCCTCTCCTAAAGAATGTTTCGGAGATTCGAAGACAGCGCAGGAGTACAGGTGTGCCAGGACTAAGTCATCCTGCATTACCAATGAAGCACTCGCACCATATTTCACACAGGAGCTTGTGAAGGAGATGAAAAAAGCCCCGTATACCCTTGTTACGGATGGGTCGAATGACACTGGTATTTCACAAACTATTTGAGATTTTTCTCCTCTGCAAAACATGTGCTTTGTGTATTTTTAAACATCTAATAACATGAACATCTGTATGATTCTAACTTGTCATTATAGGAGTGGAAAAGATGAACCCGCTTACTGTCCGGGTCTTCATGGGCAGCAAAGTTGTCCACCAGTTCTTAAATATGTGCACAACAAGTGGGACGAGCTGTGGGCCAGCAAGTGAGATCTTCACCAAAATTAACTCCACCATAGAGGAGCATGGCATCCCTTGGGAGAACTGCATTGGTCTCTCAGTTTACAATGCAGCTGTGAACATTGGACCACGTAATTCCATTGCCTCTAGGGTGCTCCAGAAGCATCCCAACACCTATATTCATGGTTGTCCTTGTCATGTGGCACATAACACCGCCAAAGCTGCAGGAGTGGGATTTTTAAAAGTGAGTTAAGGCCTGATTTATCTTTACATGTAACTTTTTATTTGTATCCTAATTACGTGCATTGACTGAATGTGTTATGATTGATTTATGCATTGCAGGTGTCCGGTTTTGATTTGGAGGATATGGTAGTGGACATCGGTTACTGGTTCAAGGGTAGCACAAATCGGAAAGGATACCTGTCAGGTATGCATGTTTGATACTATTAAGTGTAATACTGAAATGCTGAGCTGTAGAAAATATATGATATGGATTTAATGTCTAAAACAGAGTTTTGTGAGCTCCATGAAGCGGAGTACATGGAGGTCCTCCTGTGTATCTCGGTCCGTTGGCTAAGCCTTGAATGTTGTGTGACCAGGATCCTGAGGCTGTATGAACCTCTGGCCAGCTACTACAAATCTGCTAGTATGGTCATCAATTTTCAATTTCATTATGCAGCAACTACATGGATTGTTAGTCATTGTTACTTGTATTAATGACAACCTCTTGTTTTGTGTTATTTATTGATTGATTCAAGATGAAAATCAGGCCAGGTTCAAGAGACTTGTGCAGACATTCACTGACCCCATGACAGAAGTGTACCTGCTGTTCTTCCAAGCCACCGTACCAACTTTCACTTCTTTCAACTTGCTGCTTCAGAGAGAGCAGTCATCAATATTTTTGTTACATGATGAGGTGGGATTGGATTTTGCTGTTTTTTTCCATTCTGTGTTTCTTGCTGATATCTGCAGGGGTCCTCTAAAACAGGTTTCACCTACTATTTTTGTAAATGTCTGTCACGATCGTCTGAAGAAGCGGACCAATACGCAGCGCGTGGAGTGAACATGATGACTTTATTTATTAAAGCAACCACGAAAAACAACAAATGACGATAGTGAAGTCCTCTGTAACACTGACAGAAACATGGAACAAAAACCCACAATACCCACGAGAAAACACACAGTATAAATATGGCTCCCAATCAGAGATAACGAGGCGACAGCTGTCACTCGTTACCTCCGATTGGGAGTCACCTGAATAAACACGAACAATCACCACACATAGAAATGAAACAACCAGAATACCCAACATAGAAATACACCCAAACAAGGAAAATGAACAACCCTGGCTCAATAATAAAGTCCATGGAGCCAGAGTGTCACAGTACCCCCCCCTAAAGGTGCGAACTCCGGGCGCACCAGCATACAGTCTAGGGGAGGGTCTGGGTGGGCGTCTGTCTATGGTGGCGGCTCAGGCACTGGTCGTGGTCCCCACCCCACCATAGTCACTACCCGCTTGTGTAACCTCCTCCACATGACCACCCCCAACTAAACCCCACAGGATTAAGGGGCATCACCGGACTCAGGGGCAGCACCGGACTAAGGGGCAGCACCGGCCTAAGGGGCAGCACCGGACTAAGGGGCACACCGGGCTAGGGGCAGCACCGGGCTAAGGGGCAGCACCGGCCTAAGGGCAGCACCGGACTAAGGGGCAGCACCGGCCTAAGGGCAGCACCGGACTAAGGGGCAGCACCGGGCTAGGGGGCGGGCACCGGGCTAGGGAGCAGCACCGGGCTAAGGGGCAGTACCGGACTAAGGGGCAGCTCCGGACTGAATGGCGGATCCTGGCTGGCTGGCTCTGGCGGATCCTGGCTGGCTGGCGGATCCGGGCTGGACGGCTCTGGCGGATCCGGGCTGGACGGCTCTGGCGGATCCGGGCTGGACGGCTCTGGCGGATCCTGGCTGGGCGGCTCTGGCGGATCCTGGCTGAACGGCTCTGGCGGATCCTGGCTGGACGGCTCTGGCGGATCCTGGCTGGACGGCTCTGGCGGATCCTGGCCGGGGCGGCTCTGGCGGATCCTGGCTGGACCGGCTCTGGCGGATCCTGGCTGGACGGCTCATGGCTGGCTGACGGATCTGGCTGCTCATGGCTGGCTGACGGATCTGGCTGCTCATGGCTGGCTGACGGACCTGGCTGCTCATGGCTGGCTGACGGATCTGGCTGCTCATGGCTGGCTGACGGATCTGGCTGATCCTGTCTGGCGGAAGGCTCTGGCTGATCCTGTCTGGCGGAAGGCTCTGGCTGATCCTGTCTGGCGGAAGGCTCTAGCGGCTCCTGTCTGGCGGAAGGCTCTAGCGGCTCCGGTCTGGCGGACGGCTCTGAAGGCTCATGGCAGACGGGCGGCTTTGCAGGTTCAGTACAGACGGGCGGCTTTAGCGCCGTTGGGCAGACGGGCAGTTCAAGCGCCGTTGGGCAGACGGGCAGTTCAGGCGCCGTTGGGCAGACGGGCAGTCCAGGTGCCGTTGGGCAGACGGGCAGTTCAGGCGCCGTTGAGCAGACGGGCAGTTCAGGCGCCGTTGGGCAGACGGGCAGTTCAGGCGCCGTTGGGCAGACGGGCAGTTCAGGCGCCGTTGGGCAGACGGGCAGTTCAGGCGCCGTTGGGCAGACGGCAGACTCTGGCCGTCTGAGGCGCACCTTAGGCCTGGCGCGCAGTGCCGGAACTGGAGGTACCGGGCTGAGGACACGCATCTCAGGGCTAGTGCGGGGAGAAGGAACAGGCCGGACCGGGCGGGCGACGCGCACCGTAGACTTGGTGCGGGTGGCAGGAACAGGCCGGGTCGGGCTGGCGACGCACACCGTATCCTTGGTGCGTGGAGCAGGAACAGACCGGGCTGGGCTGGCGACGCACACCGCGGGCCTGGTGCGTGGAGCAGGAACAGGCCGGGCAGGGCTGTCGACGCACACCGTATCCTTGGTGCGTGGAGCAGGAACAGGCCGGGCTGGGCTGGCGACGCACACCGTAGGTTCTGTGCGTGGAGCAGGAACAGGCCGGGCTGGGCTGGCGACGCACACCGTGGGCTTGATGCGTGGAGTAGGAACAGGCCGGTCCGTACTGGGAACACACACCACTGGCTTTAACTGGGGATCAGAACGGGCCGGACCGGACTGGTAACACACATCAGTCTCTCACGCCGTGCCGCAACAACTTCCCCTTCCTCTACTCGCCAATGGCTCCCGTAATCCGATAGCCTTCTCTCCACGTCTCCCTGTAGCAGCCTCCTGCTGCCCAGCCGCCCTAAGCCATGTGCCCCCCAAAAAACTTTTTGGGGTTGCCTCCGTCCTTCCAACGATGATGGCCCTGCTGACGCCCGTTGCTCCTCTCTCGCCAGGGCCTTGATCTTCCCCCAAGGTCCCTTGCCCCCGAGCATGTCCTCCCAGGACCACGATTTGCCCACCTGGGCCATCGCCAGCCTCTCGAGCTCCTTACCAGGCGCTTCCTCCCATGTCCAGCTGTCTTGCTCCTGGACACGCTGCTTGGTCCTTCTATGGTGGGTTTTTCTGTCACGATCGTCTGAAGAAGCGGACCAATACGCAGCGCGTGGAGTGAACATGATGACTTTATTTATTAAAGCAACCACGAAAAACAACAAATGACGATAGTGAAGTCCTCTGTAACACTGACAGAAACATGGAACAAAAACCCACAATACCCACGAGAAAACACACAGTATAAATATGGCTCCCAATCAGAGATAACGAGCCGACAGCTGTCACTCGTTACCTCCGATTGGGAGTCACCTGAATAAACACGAACAATCACCACACATAGAAATGAAACAACCAGAATACCCAACATAGAAATACACCCAAACAAGGAAAATGAACAACCCTGGCTCAATAATAAAGTCCATGGAGCCAGAGTGTCACAATGTCTGTTATAGATGGTGAAATTCGTACGCAAGCTATGTTCCAAGTTTATGGTTCCAGCAGCTCTGCAGTGCCATGAGGAGCCTTGTGAAATTGCCTTTGAAGAAAAGGCAAACCATTTACCAGGTTAGTATTTGACTATTATTATGATCAAACACTGTGATATGTGATATTTAGCCTTGTACCTTATACCGATATGCTGTATTGGGTTCACAACCAGGGCTAAACTTAACAGATTACTCGACGAGGGTGAAATCACACCACAGCAGGTGGATTAATTCCATGAAGCTGTGTTGTGTTTCCTGACAAGTGCTGTGGACTATGCACTTAAGAAGCTACCACTGGAAGAGCCACTGATCAAGCACACACAATTTGTAGATGTACGGCAGAGGGCTGAAAGTGACATCGAAGATGTCCTGTACTTTGTTGAAAGGTTAGTTTTTTTTCTCTAATTATTGTCTATCATCTTAGCTAAAATACCCTGTGTTTTATGATGAGGTGTGTTCACTCCTAAACTGCACATTATATATTCTTATGTGGCTTCTCCTCAAAGATGTGTATGAACTGCTGCTGGTTGATGACTATATACCTAAAACGTAACAACTTGTAACTCTACTTTCATAAATAGGTTTCCCCATCTCCTCCCATACCATTGGCCAGAGGAGCATGACCTTCTGGGTGAGGAGTTTCTAAATTATCAGACCATGCCAATGATATCCCTGCAGGACTAAACTGAAATGGAAAGCTTCTGGGCTGAAATGGCAACCCGGAAGCATAAGGTAATTTTTTTTTCCTTTTTTGTCTTTCCTTTTGGCAGGTGTGGCTTGGCTACATCTGTTGCTTAAAATTGTTGCATGCATATATGTGTCATGCATGTTTCAAATTATGCATGTTTTTATCTGAACTTTGTTAATGGATCAACCTACAGTATACTCACAGTATTAATCAATCAAAAATCAAGGTATGTTTTTCCATTGTGTTTTGGTGCATTTTCCATAGGTGACAGGAGCCAAAGAATTCGAGAGGCTTGGTGCCGTCGCCAAGCTTGTCCTGGTGTTGCCCCATGCAAACGCAGATGCTGAGAGGGTGTTTTCAGTTGTGGGACTGAACAAAACCAAGAGAAGAAACAGCCTAGCATTGGATGGCACCCTGTCCTCAATAATGACCATAAAGATGGCCAATCTGGAGCCCTGTTTCAAATGGGAGCCCCCCTCCGATATCATCAAGGCCTCCAAGAAGGCCACAGGCCAGTATAACCATGCCGACAGATCATAGACAAGAGGCCCATTTGAGATGAGCCAGGTCTGCGCAGAATCGATCACCGGCGATCACCGCCCAATGCATGCTGGTTAGATTTGTGTCCGACTTGATCCCGACTTTCTCTGACGTCATGCACACGCGGGCAACGATAACCTCTTGAGATCAAGGCGGCCGCAGTTCTGAGATGCAGGCAGTGCAATTGCTTTTCACCGACTGCAGGACCCAGGCGGACCCAGAACAAAAACTCACTATGTTAACATATGCTATTCCCACATAAACATCTAAATGTTTTCTACAACAATATTAATAGTTAGCTATACCAGTGCAATGACCTTTGGCACACTTTCACAACTCGTAGTGCTACATTCTCACTGCCAAGGACATGATCAGCGACTGATATATTCTTAGCAACACGGTTACACAGTATAACACTGTTTTATATAAATTGCACACACTTCACCTGAGCTTTTAGTGCCTCTGCAATGAGCTGAGCCCCAGTCACATCTTCCATTATTATTGTCGAGAAATCTGTTCAAAGTGCAAACGCGGTTAGCAATGCTTTCTTGGACTTGTTGTTCAGTAGCTTATAAATCGTGTTTAGAACTCTTGCAAATCATTAGTTTTTGTCTGCTTTCCAGCATGCATTACATGAGTAGCTTTTTCTTCTTCAGTGGGGTTTATAGGCAGTTGGCATCCAACGTTATGGTGCATTACTGCCCCCTATTGTACAGAAGTGTGGACATGAGCGTGCAATAGCAGTCATGAATATTTAATAAACTAGTAGCATTTTTCTTTTTTTATTGCAAGAAATACATAATAAGCCCTCATTATGTGTTTATAACTGCACTTTACTTAACACTTAACTCAATTAAGTCATTATGAGTGTATGACAGTATGAAAAAAATCAAAAATGTATGCACTCACTAACTGTAAGTCGCTCTGGATAAGAGCTTCTACTAAATGACTAAAATGTAAAATGTAAATGACTTGAGTGTATGCATTATAGATATAGGCTTCATAGAAAGTGTTACAAATGTTCTCCTGTCATCTTATAGGAGATCCATTCATGGATTTAGTTATGGCTTGAGAATGTGACTGGTCTACGGAGTTCTCCTTTATGTCTGTCTTTATATGTGACAACAACTTTTCTGTATTATGTGTATTTCCACAATCAATAATCATAAACGGTGCTTCACTATGAATACTTTTGACTATGTGGTTTGAAGTACTTTACCGTTATCTTGCACATACATGAAGACTACTATAGACAGAAATCAATGCAGTAATGTTTTATTAAATAAAGGCTCTGATTAAAATATCATATTAATAAAATCAGGCATTTGGCTAATTCTTCTTCCCAGAAGCTCCTCTGAATGGTTTGGAGATGGCTCTGGAGAGCGTGTAACACCCTGACTATGAGTGGCGTTTACGGGACTGGGACTCCTGGGGAGCAGGGGCCGGTGTGGTTGTCAGGTCCTCCTTGGGAGGGGGAGTGGATGGAACCTCTGGAACCTCACACTCAGCATCTGTCATAAGAACATTTCATAATCAGAAAATGAATGTGTGTGTTTGTGTCTGTCCGTCTGCCTGTCCGTCTGCCTGTCCGTCTGCCTGTCTGCCTGTCTGTCCGTCTGCCTGCCTGTCTGTCTGCCTGTCCGTCTGCCTGTCCGTCTGTCTGTCTGTCTGTCTGTCTGTCCGTCTGTCCGCCTGTCCGTCTGTCCGCCTGTCTGTCTGTCTGTCTGTCTGCCTGCCTGTCTGCCTGTCCGTCTGCCTGTCCGTCTGTCTGTCTGTCTGCCTGTCTGCCTGTTTGCCTGTCTTTCTGTCTGTCTGTCTGTCTGTCTGTCTGTCTGTCTGTCTGCCTGTCCGTCTGTCTGTCCGTCTGCCTGTCTGTCCGTCTGCCTGCCTGTCTGTCTGCCTGTCCGTCTGCCTGTCCGTCTGTCTGCCTGTCTGTCTGTCTGTCCGTCTGTCCGCTCTGTCTGTCTGTCTGTCTGTCTGTCTGTCTGTCTGCCTGCCTGTCCGTCTGCCTGTCCGTCTGTCTGTCTGTCTGTCTGTCTGTCTGTCTGTCTGTCTGCCTGCCTGTCCGTCTGCCTGTCCGTCTGTCTGTCTGCCTGTTTGCCTGTCTTTCTGTCTGCCTGTCTGTCTGTCTGTCCGTCGGTCTGCCTGTATCTGTTGTCACTGTTTTAACAAGCTTGTCATAGGGGTGATACATCAATGTGACATTATCGATGCTTATCACTTACCCTGTGAAATATGAGTCTCTCTGAGACGTTTGGTAGGCAGTGCATCCTGTTCAGGGTGTCTCTTCGGTTCCCCCCTTTTTGTCTTGAACAGCTGTTGACAAAACACATCAGGACAACTGAGCCTGTGTAAAATACAGAGTGTGCATCCCAAAAGGCACCCTATTACGCTACGTAAGGCACTACTTTTGACAAGGGCCCATAGAGCGCTGGTAAAAGTAGTGCACTATATAGGAATAGGGTGCCATTTGGGACATAACCATTGACTCTCTCCCATGTGTATTAGGATTGCATTACAGCGTCCTCACTCAACCTCCTAAAGACAATGACAACAGTTTTGTTCTAATGCTGAGAGACAATAGGGGTGAGAGTGAATCTGTAGGGTAAATGTCAGCCCTGCCTTACAGAGGTAATCTCAAAACACAGAGCACCCTACCTTAATTATGATCTTTGGAAACTTATGCATTTTCGGTGGGAAAACGCCACTTCCTGTTCTTCTTAGTCCCCTTCCCCTCTGGCAGAGGGGCGGGCCATGCCGTCAGCCTTTACATCAGCCGGGCTAAGGCTCCTGGCAGGGAATTCCTCAGTAGCATTAAGGTCAGCTACAACACCATGAGTGATGTCACTTGTGGCATTGCTGGTGTCTGAGTGAGAAGAGCACGCTAGTGTGACCGACCTGTGTACAATAACTGGGAGAAGAGGACGCAGCCATTGAAGTCAGTCACTGCATCCCAAATGGCATTCTCTTCACTTTATAGTGCACTACTTTTGACCAGGACCCATGGGGTCTGGTCAAAAGTAGTGCACTAAATATGGAAGAAGGTGCCATTTTGGACACAACCAGTGAATTTTACATCATAAAACGCAATGTATTGAGCATCATGTTACAATTAAGTCCTATGCAGATGAAAATAGGTACTTTCACTTACCATCCTCCATTGTAGACTTGGACACATAAGTCAGGCTGTCCATCAGCACGTCTGTCATCAACTTGATGACCTGATCCAAAACCATTTCAGCCCGATGGTGGCATAGGCCTTCCCATACACTGCCCCAGGAGTCTCCTAACAGAAGTCTGGGCAAAGTTGTAAATGAGCTCTGA